>NC_134813.1:47247366-47262366 GCF_046742065.1 Oratosquilla oratoria
TAAGTAGAGGTATACGTAAGTTTAAACGTAAATGTACATAAACGTGCGCGTGTATATCTGTGTTGATATTTTCAGTACCTGGTGGAGGTCTCTATCGCCGGGCCCGCCCATCCTCTTTTGTAGAAAACCCGAACAACGTCGTTCGAGTTCTTCTACCTTCTGGCTGGATCGACGTCTCGATCCTTTTGGTGGTCTGCTAGGGATCCCTCTGGGGCAAGACCTTGCCCCAAGGATCCTTTCTCCTGTGGCTCAGTTTCTAGGACTGGCCATCGGGAGCTTCCTCCTCGTCTTGGCCGAGGAACCCCGGAGAAGGGGCACCATCGGCCTAAGGAGGAAGACCCGAACAACGTCATTCGAGTTCTTCTACCTGCTGGCTGGATCAACGTCTCGATCCTTTTGGTGGTCGGCTAGGGATCCCTCTGGAGCAAGACCTTGCCCCAAGGATCCTTTCTCCCGTGGCTCAGTTCCTAGGACTGGCCATCGGGAGCTTCCTCCTCGTCTTGGCCGAGGAACCCCGGAGAAGGGGCACCATCGGCCTAAGGAGGAAGACTTCTGTCTTCGGGACTTCGGCAGTGTCTACAAAGTCACGACCGAACTTGACAGGACGTGGCACTGTGCCAATGTGCCACTGTGCCAATGTGCCTCCTTGTCGTCGCCCCAGGACTCCTGCTGGTCTTTTTGGCACTAAATTAGACTCACCACCCTGCTCCTACGCGCCGAAAAGTAAGACTCACTGATTACGAAAAAAAAAAAAAAAAAAAAAAAAAAAAAAAAAATGGTGGCAAGCATTTTTTTTTTTTAAAAGGACAAGCACCCGGCTGACTCCAGCCATGGCTCCGCCATGGTTGCTTGGCCCTCATTGCTTGGCCCTCATTGTTTTAATGTATGATTTGTTCGGTTTGGTTTAGATAATAAAAGAGAGGAACCCATACAGGTTTTTTTTTTTATTCAGTACCGGTAATAACAACATCTTTGGACGCTTTAGGTCGTTTACGTGGTGGAGTCCTAACTTCGTCTTCCGAATCATCATTGTCGTCATCGTCACTCCATCTCTTTACCGCCTTCACGATGAAGTCCTTCATTCCTTCTTGCCCCTTCTTCACCTTCTTCATTTCTTCTTTAATTTTTTCTAATAATTCCTCTAAATCCTAATATTCAATTTTATGGTATTCGCCAATAGACTCACACATACATACACACACACACACACACACACACACGAACGCACACACGAACGCACACACGCACACACACACCTACGCACGCACGAACACGCACGCAAACACACACGCACGCACACACACATGCACGCACACGCACAATATATATATATATATATATATATATATATATATATATATATATATATATATATATATATATATATATATATATATATATATATATATATACACATAAACATGCACGCACACAAACACTATATATATATATATATATATATATATATATATATATATATATATACACATATATACAGTATATTATATATATATATATATATATATATATATATATATGTATATATATGTATATATATATTATATACATATATATATATAATATATGTATACCTATACCTATATATACATATATATATATATATATATATATATATATATATACATATATATATACAGTATGTGTCATGACACCCAATATTGAACATATCTGGGTTGCGTGTACAGATGGAAATTGATATACGTTGTTAGTTTCTTCGATCACTACTTTTGGGGCTTGGGGCCAGAAGAATTTCCCTCACTTGAGGGTCCGTTGTTAGCTGGAGGGTTTCTCGCCTGAGCCAATATCAATGGCCGATGCAACAACGTGAGGAGCCTTTAAAAGGTGCAGCAATCATATTGCTGTGACCCAGGCTCCAGCTTGTGGGGTTCTCCGAATTCCTGCAGGGAAATTAATTTTGTCCTGCATGGAGTTTTCGGCTTAAGGACTTTTCGGTGAAACTGTCTTACCGACTCTTTTGTCGAGAAATGTTTGACTCTAGTATATAGAGCGGGGAATGTTTTGCTGTGTTCTGCCCTTAGCTGGCAAAGGTACCGTTTATTGGATTGTAGGTCGGCTTTTTGAATTTTTTTCTGACATGTCACCCATTTCCAAAAGTGGCGTTGTCGCTTCTTCTGCACGGCGTCGGGTTCCCCTGGCATTTCGTCGACCACCTAGTCGTATAATCGTCAAAAACTTCTGAGGACTTGCACCCTCGGAGGACTGGCAACCTCGGAGGACTTGCACCCTCGAAGGACTTGCACCCTCGGAGGACTTGCACCCTCGGAGGACTTGCACCCTCGGAGAACTTGCACCCTCGGAGGATTTGCACCCTGGGAGGACTTGCACCCTCGGAGGGCTTGCACCCTCGGAGAACTTGTACCCTCGGAGAATTTACAGCCTCGAAAGGCTTACTGCCTCGGAGAACTTACGACCTCGGAGGACTTACAGACCTTCCTCTCCAAGACATGTAACATTTTTAAAATGTGTCACCTTTGAAATGGTTTAATCTAATTTATTATTGGTAACGATGATCGTCCATGATGCATGATCGTCCACGGCTCAACGATGATCGTTCTTGACTCAACAATGTTCGTTCTTGACTCAACTATGATCGTCCATTGCTCAACGATGATCGTTCACGGCTCAACGATCATCATCCACGGCTCAACGATGATCGTCCACGGCCCAACGATGATCGTCCATGGCTCAACGATGAACGTCCACGGCTCAACGATGATCGTCCACGGCTCAACGATGATCATTCTTGACTCAACGATGATCGTCCACTGCTTAACGATGATCGTCCACGGCTCAACGATGATCGTCCACGGCTCAACGATGATCGTCCATTGCCTAACGATGATCGTCCACGGCTCAACGATGATCGTCCACGGCTCAACTATGATCGTCCACGGCTAAACGATGATCATTTTTGACTCAACAACGTCCATGGCTCAACGATGATCGTTCTTGACTCAACGATGATCGTCCATTGCTCATCGATGATCGTTCACGATTCAACGATCATCACCCACGGCTCAACGATGATCGTCCACGGCTCAACGATGATCGTCCACGGCTCAACGATGATCGTCCATGGCTCAACAATGATCGTCCACGGCTCAACGATGATCGTCCATGGCTCAACGATGATCGTTCTTGATTCAACGATGATAGTCCATGGCTCAACGATGATCGTCCATTGTTCGATTGGTTCAACGGCTCAACGATCATCATCCACGGCTCAACGATGATCGTCCACGGACCAACGATGATCGTCCATGGTTCAACGATGATCGTCCATGGTTCAACGATGATCGTCCATGGCTCAACGATGATCGTCCATGGCTCAACGATGATCGTCCATGGCTCAACGATGATCGTTCTTGACTCAACGATGATCGTCCATGGCTCAACTCAACGATGATCGTCCATGGCTTACTGGCTCTGGCTTGAGAAGCGTTACAAAATCACCACGTCAACACAGGGGCGCGAGGCGTTTTGCAAAACCACCCAAAAGTCAGAGAACCCATCCAATTTATTTTTTAGTAGTACTAAGACAAGCACCCGGAGCTGGCTTCGCCAGGTGTGCTTGGCCTACGGCGTAGCTCGCTTTGCTCGCGAGAGAATTTGACGACAACGTCGGGAGACTTTGACGACTCCTTTTGGAGACTGAAGGCTCCTTTAGGAGATTTTGAAGACTCCTTCGTAATACTTCTCCTGGCAATATTTCGTAAAGATTCTCTTAGCAATATTTCGTAAAGATTCTCTTGGTAATATTTCGTAAAGATTCTCTTGTTAACATTTGGTAAAGATTCTCTTGGCAATATTTCGTAAATATTTTCTCATTAATATTTCGTAAAGATTCTTTTGTCAGAATTCCGTAATTCCGTTTTTATGTACATAGATTCTCTTGGCAATATTTCGTAAAGATTCTCTTAGCGTTATTTCGTAAAGATTCTCTTGGTAATATTTCGTAAAGATTCTCTGAGTCTGAGTCAGATGTGTCCCCGGGAGTTAGTGTTTCCGGTGATGACTCATTTCCGGAGTATGAGGTTGGAAGGTTTTAGAGAGAAATAATTTTTTATGTATATAGATTACGTTAGGATACCTCCCCCGCCTGATCAGGACTGTCAGGAACTAAAGCGACAAGCGGGCCCTAGGCCCCGAACCTACGACCGCCTTGCTGGCACTAAACCACGTGATTTACATCTGCCTACAGAAGAAGAGGCCTTTACTAGGGACAACAGCAGGGGAAAGTCCTGAGCTTTCTCCGACGTCCACACCATTAAAACCAAGTAAATATCTCCTCAAGAAGACAGAAATCGACCAACGCGCTAGTTTGAACGACCTACAGCACCACGAGTATCTCACGTGACAATTATTAAATTCAGAATGAATTTCAAAACTGACCATCGAAGTAAATACACATAACACAAAATAGACATCTCAAACCCATAAAACAAAACTCCGAAACTCCACCTAGAGGAGTGCCACACAAGAGGGCCAGAGGACGGAGGCCCTAACAATAAAAAAAAAAAAAAAAAAAACAAAAACACAAAATATATATATATATACATATATTAAAACAATACAAAAAGTGATATATCTATATATTTTTTCTAAAAATATATGGAGGTGAGCTTCCAGTAGAAAACTAAATAAAATGAGGAAGCAAATAGATGAAAGTTCTAATAACCATATATATATCTAAATGAAAAAAAAAATGTAATCATATTCTCGACACATATATATAATAAAAGCTAATATATTCTGACAAACAAAATGAATCAACAAAATCACACCACGACCACAACACAACCCTCACGAAAACACACACCACGCATACCTCAATACACTAAACACACACGCTACACACTCAACACCACACACTTACCTACCATTTCACAAAAACACACACAATTACGTCACACCACACACACACAAACACACACACACACACACACACACACACACACACACACACACACACACACATACACACGCACACACACGCACACGGAAACACGCACACACACGCGCACACAAGCGCACACACACGCCCAAGCACACACACACACGCACGCAAGCATGCACACACACGCACGCACACACACGCACACACACGCAAGCACGCACGCATACACACGCACGCACACTACAGCACACACCCAGACACCACCCAAACATACCCCACCAACACAAATCCTCCACACCCAACACCCCCAACAAAACACACGCTACAAAGGACACAACACACAACACACAACGCCACACACACTCACCACACAAGCGCCCGACACACAACGCCGCCCACACACACGAACACATACAAACACATCACAAAAATCCACAAAACAACCCTAACTCCCACACACACTCACACACGAGCTCCCAACCGAACAAACAACAACACTGCCACACAATACACAACACACAACACACACACACAATAATTCCACACACACATACACCACCCGCCCACTACACATATATCACAACATCCACACGCAAACCATACACACACCACACACACATAACGCCACTACACATCACACGCAAACATACAACAACACGCCCCACTCATCTCACCGCATCTACCTAACACGCCCACTAAACACGACTCACACTAAAGCTCTTCCACACACTAACCACACAGACACACACATAACACACCATAACCCCATACACAGCACAAACACACCCAACACACACATACACTCCACACACACAACTACCACACACATAGCCACCCCCACACACCCTCCACCAATGAGATTTGCCCGCAAGCAAAACAATCCACACCATCCGACACCTCATCTGACACCCCACCCCACCACAACCAACCAACATAATACACATCCCACATAAAATAAACTTCACACCCATCTCAAACAACATCATCCACGGCCACAAACTCAAACAACACTGCTCACAGAATAACATCACACTCTCAACCCAGCACATCTCCTACTTCCTCCTAGTCTCCTCTCAGCTCCACAAACCCTTCACACAACATATCCCCTCTTACCTCCTCTACTCTCATAACTCTACTCTGTCAGTTAACACACCCCACTCAGACCAACTCTCTCTATCACGCTTCTCACTCACCTCAACTCGCACAACACACACTCACTTCAAACACTCCAACATCACCACGCTACAATCTTCTTTCTACATATACCACTACAACCACAATTGATCTTACTTTGAAATATTCTATTATATATATAAATTTTTTTTGAATATAATTATTTATATATATATTTTTTATTTCACATAACAGTTACTAAACAACTATATACATAATACACTTTCTACATATATATATTAATATAACTAAAGACATGTACTACTGTTCTCAACCACTCAATTACACATACTAATATTAAAAAAACAACAAGAGTACACACATACTGTTATATGAATATATATAAATATTTTTTAAACTGTCAAATCAACCAGTAGCTGTTCACATCAAATAACAGGTAGCTTCGATCTACAACAATATTATTAACAAGAATATGTTAGTCACATTCTCATTTAGTAGTCAAACTATAAATTTTTTTAGCAGAAATTAACACAAAAATAAAAAACTTCTTACTCTGCACAAGAGAGACCAATAAGGGCACTCTGTTTTTTATAGGCGACAAGTATATTCAACGAGACATGCAGACTAGAGAGATTCATCTCTAAAATGATCAAATGATACATACTTAACAAACTTAAAAATTAGATACAAGTACTCACACGGGTTCAATATGTCTTGAAACATGAGCGCTCTGAGTATAGTTTTTTTGGATCTTAGATATCTATAGCAAATATATAATCAGGCTCGTGGAAGTACAAACCTTCAGGATTTATTGCTCGGCGCAACTCACTTCAACATATGCTATGAACACCCTCATACACATGTTGCACTATTCACAAATATGACATTGTGTGATACCAGTACATGAAAAAAACAGTACATGCAACAACACACATGACACACATCCACACATATATCATCAACACAATGACACCACACACACATATTTTGATTTTCACACACACACACTATATCCGACAACACATGAATACATTACACATATCCGCTAAACACAATGCAATAAAAACCACACTCACATATCACACAACACACACAATACACATATATCAGGGACATCAACACACACACACCATGATATACACACACATCAACACAAACGTAGAACAAACAGTATTACCACATTTTGCGTATCATACACACTACACACTCACACAGATACAGGTAGCAAACACCACACGACATAATAACAAATTATACACACACACACACACATTAGAACATCACATATCATAACACAAACATAACAGTACACACACACACACAAATATATCTCTCACATGAACACACACACATAATATCATAATATTTAACACAAATATAACAACTAATATAGATACACACACACACAACGACAACACACACACACACACAACCCACACACAACACACACATACAGGAAGAATACAAGATAATATTTAATGATACCACCCAGCACAAATAAAACATACAATATAAAAACTAACACACATATAACAACACATTGAAACACTACACACAAAAACTTATGACACATACGAGATACTCACACACAACTACACACAAAAGTGGATTAAAAAAGAAGAATTTAACACATTGACTAGTGAGAAACTCAGAGGCTTTGAAATAGACAATGAAGGTAACACAAAGTGTGAGAAGAGTAGTTAAGTAGTGGACGGAGGTTACATTAGAAATGACTGAGCGTGAGAGACTACGCTCTGGCAAGAGAAATCAGCGGATGTGATAGGTACTGTTAGTAGATTGGAGGTAGATTGTGATTTTAAGTGTTGGGTGCATATCTACACACATTAGTATGTTGGTGGATGAGGATGATTTAGGTGTGATGTGGGTAAAGAGTAGTGGAGTGTTGTAAAAACAGTGGTTGGAAGGTGGTGGGTTGTATTACAAGGTGAGGCTGCAAGTGGGAGGAAACAAACATAAAATAGAGAAACAACAAGCTCATATGTGTTGACAGTTTTGTTGGAAAGGTGGGAAGAAAATCATCTACAGATTTTAAGACATAGGGAGATATAGATCTCAAAGAAAAGAGAGACAGTGAGGGTAACATTAGATGTTAATCATAGAAGAAATTTAACAAGGATTATACCAAAATGAATTTTGGATAACAAAGAAATTAAGAACCACACAATAAGTCATGAGGAAGTTATGGTATAGTGGAAGCTACACCGTTCAGGAATTATTATTGGTTAGATGGTGATATCACTAGAACGAAGAAGTGATTGGACATGTTTGAGAGGACACAATTAGATAATGAAGGATTCTGTTATTGTGGTGGAGATAGAATGAAAGTTGCAAGGTAGTAAAATTGATCACATTTGGACTATTAATCAAAAAATCAGATTATTTAACGGCAGAAAAGCTATATAAGGATTTAAGATCAAACCTGAATTTAGAGGAAGTAGATTATTTTCTTCAAGAGTACAGTGAGACCAGAATAATAAACCATATGTGATGACAGTGGGCCAACGTAGGAACTCTAGAGAGTTTAAGAAAACAGAAGTAGGACATAGACGGAATGTTAGAAGTCCATCCAGGGATGCTAGAATCCTATGTTTTAATTGTAATACCTGGGGACACAAGACACAAGACTGTTTTTATGGAATTATTTGTAGAAATTACAAATATGAGGGTCATGATGAATATCAGTGTAGAAATTCACCATTCTGTATGTATCACCAAAGAATAGGCCATAAAACTGATGAATGTAGATTTTTCGTGTGCACCCGGAGTTAAGAGGAAAACCCCCAGACACAGAATAAATCAATATTTTAGAACTCCTTACATATATACCGATAGACGGTATTGTGTTAAATATGGGAATAAAAAGAGGGTGAAAGAAACTGACAAACTGATAATTATTATTGGAAAAACTTCTGTAGGACCTCTCATTGCTGGTAGAGTGTTCAATAAGCCTATTCAAATATCTATTGATACAGGATCTGTAGTTAATGTAATTACCAGTAAAGTTTTAAACCACTTGAAACCAGGAGTGAAAATATTGGAACCAATCCATTACTCATTGCAAGTAGTAACTGAAAATCAATTAAAAACATTAGGTAAGGTTGAGCTAGAAGTTATCTTATATACAAATTAACATTTGCACATTCCAGTGATAGTTGTAGAAGAATCTGTTTTTCCAGGAGACTTATTGATAGGAGTTGCAACTATGAGAAAAGAAAACATGGTGATATGTCCTGCTGACTTATGGATCCTAGTGGAATCAGAGTTAATCCCATTTTTAAATCAACCAGACTTAAGACCAGTGACAGGAATCAAGGAATCCCTAGACATATATAAGAAATAATTTTTTTTTACTTCAGATAACGAGACCGAGCGGTCCAGACCAACATAAAGTAAAGCAACTTGTAGTGATCCCAACTCTGATGTTCAGGAAATCCCAGAAATTACCAAATTATCAACTACTACAAAAGCTTTGCAAATTGTGGATGGTGGCATAATAAAGTCGACGTTATTACACCCCAGAGCAATTAACAGAGTTGATGTGCAGTTGGAAGGAGTTATTGTACACTCTGAAATAATTAAAATCCCAGAATCAATTAGATTAAATGGTTTGAAGTTGGACTCAGGGATTTATAAGTCAAATAAGAACATAGTAGAAATATTAATAATTAACACTATGAATAAAGATATAGTTTTAAGGAAAGGTACACAAATAGAATGTTTTCAGGTGTGTACAAAACCCATTAAGATTTTAAATGAAAGTAGTGAGGAGGTAGAATTAAAATTCCATCAATCTGTTCAATTCAAAAAGAAATATATGTGAGAAAAAAATCAAAAGATCTATTAGAGCCTACAAATTGCCCTGAGATGGATGAAAATTTAGTTGTTTTGCTTGTGAAGCACAATAAAGCAATTGCTTTGCCGGGGGACGCATTGGGCAAAACAACTGTTTTAAAATATCAGATTAAATTAAAACCAGGAACACAACCTATTTACATACCCGCCTACAGAGTTCCTCAATCTAGATTAGCGGTAGTAGATAAACTGGTCACTGAAATGTTATCGCAGGATATGATTGAACATAGTAAAAGTGAGTGGAATTTTCCTTTGATTTTAGTACCAAAATCAGATGGTACTATGCGCCCAGTTATTGATTATAGGGAATTGAATAAGCACACCATTCATGACAGGTTACCATTACCAGTAATCGGTGACATTTTGAGAAGTTTGGGAACTGAGAATAGATATTTTAGCACAATAGATATAAAATCTGCTTTTTGGCAAATAGAGTTGCATGAAGACTCAAGAGAGTTCTACTCCAACGGAGACATTATGAGTTCAAGCGAATGACATTTGGGTTATGTAATAGTTCATGAACTTACATGAGATTAATGAATACAATTCTAGATGGATTGTTAGGAAACACTGCCAGTGTATTTCAAGATGATATTTTGATAGTTTCTCAGACAGCAGTTGAGCACTTTAAGAAATTATATTTGATATTCTCAAGACTAGTAGAAGCACGATTGAAAGTGAAACTTGAAAAATGTAAGTTCTTGCAAGACAGTGTTATTTATTTGGGACATAAGATAGATAGACATGGACTTAGTACAATGAATTCAAAAGTTACAGCAGTGAAGAATTTTCCAGTTCTTTGTTGAGGAAGGACTCAAAGTTCATATGGGGACCAGCACAACAGCAAGCTTTTGACAAGTTGAAAGATAAACTCACGAGTTCACCTATTTTAAGATTTCCTGACTATGAAAAAGAATTCATTTTTTGCACTGATGCATCTGACAGAGGATTAGGAGGCATATTGATGCAAGAGAGAAATGGAACTTTGAAACCAATAGCTTACACTTCAAGACTTTGTAATAATGCAGAGAAAAACTACTCTATAACAGAAAGAGAAACTTTAGCAGTAATTTAATCTTTAGAAAGTTTTAGGGATATGATCTTAGGATATCCAATCAGAGTTTGGACTGATCATACAGCTATTCAGAACTTATTTAAGCATAAGAATCTTAGGGGCAGACTTGCTAGATTGTTTGCGATACTTCAGTGCTATGAATTTCAATTTGAATATATTCCGGGTAGAAAGAATGTTGCGGTAGATGCACTTTCTAGAAATATTAGCCAACCAATGACAGGGTTGATTATATTTGTTTGTAGTATAGAAGAGTTAGTAACTTTAGATGAGGAAATACTAATAAGAGAACAAAGGGATGATAAGACATGCGATTCATTAGTCAAGTACTTGATGAACCCAAGAGATCCTCCAAAACTACCAAAGTGGTATAAGATAGAGGAATTTCATTTGACTAATGAACTTTTGTATAGAAAAACAGTTGTAATTGGAAAAGATATTTCTAGAGGTCCAGTAAATCAGTTGATACCACAGACTCTTGTAAAAGATATATTGAAGTTATTTCATGATAGTGATTGTAGCTCACATCCAGGAAAGGATAAAACTTATAGACAAGCACAACTTGAATATTTTTGGCCAGGTATAAAAAAGGATATATATAATCATGAAGAATTTTTTTTAAATGTGCTAAGGTGAAAGGAAATACACCAAAACCTGCTCCTATACTTACCTATCCCATTCCATAAAAACCTTGGGAAAGAGTTCACATTGATACATTGGAGTTACCTATGTCTGAGAGTGGATATAAATATGTATTTGTTGCCACTGATTAATTTTCAAGAGTTTGTATTTCACAACCCATTCCAAATAAGAAAGCTGAAACTATTGCTTCAGTAATCTATGATCAGATAATCTGTAATTTCACTACACCCAAGATCTTAGTTTTGGATAATGGAACTGAATTTAATAACAAAATCTTGGAAAAACTATGTAGTTTATTTAAGATCAAGAAAGTCAATATCTTGGTGAATCATCCACAAAGTAATGGAGTTGCAGAAAGGTTAAATAAGAAAATAATTACATGTCTTAGAAGTATGATAAGTCCTAATAGTATAACCTGGGATACTTGGATTCCTTGTATTAAGTGTACTCTGAACAACCCAATTAATATAGCAACGGGATACACCTCATTTTATAATTTTTGGGGAAGACAAAACTCTTCCATATGAAATTTTGACTGTAGATCAGAAACCTGTGTATAATATAGATGATTATATCAAATAGAATAAATACTTCTCAAAGTATTCACCAAAGAGTTAGGGAACATATGCAAGAGTATTCACAAGAGATGAAAAAACAACAACACAAAATAGCACATAAACTAGAATTGAAAATAGGAGATTTAGTCATGGTCAAACTACATTCACCCTATAATAAACTTTCACCAAGGTACTCATGTCCATATAGGGTAATTGATTCTGCAGGTGGAAATAAATTTAGAGTAGTCCATATAGAAAACAAGGAAGAATTGATAGACCATTTAGATAATATGAAGAAAGTTAGGTTGCAGATCTATAAAGATGATTGTTGTGATACCCTATGTATCAATTTTAATGAACCAGAAGAGTTCAGTAATATTCTTTGTGAATTGAATATTAATCTTGATGCATTTTATAGGTGAAGGCTGCAATATTAATTTTTCTATGCTTGGTAAGTGCCCTGGACTGGAATCCAATTCGTCCTGGAGCATTGGTACAACATCAAGGTAACCTAATATTGGTAGACAAATTTATAAGGGTAGTTCTGGATTACAAGAATTTAACAATAATTAAAGATAATGTTGACTCCTTGAGAGTGAAGTTGAAATTGTTAAAAGAGAGCATAGAACATAAACTTGATGTCATAGATTCAAATTTCAAAAGAAATAATAGACAAAAGAGAAGTATGTTAGAAGTGGCTTTAGGAGCTCTTGCGGGATTGGGAATATCCAATTTTGCCTTCCTTGCTGATTTAAAAGTTTCTATGAATAAATTGAATGAGAAGGTTGCAAAAATTGATGATTTACAAACAAGTATAAAAAAATATTGAGGAAATTATCTCTGAAATTTCAGATAACTTAGAGAATCTCAGTTTAAAACAAAGTGAACAGGAGAATACAATGCAACTTTTCTTATTACTCAATACTATGCATTTGAAATTATCTGAGATGCAAGTTCAGTTAGAATCTTTTGTACAAGATTTAGTTCTAGCAAATTCAGATCAAGTAACATCTTCTCTTCTCCCAATACCTCAACTTATAAATATAATTAAGTCAGCAAAGAAGGATTGGAACTTTGAACCTTTCTTTGAGGAAGCTAATGTGGCATTATATTAACCTTTATTGAATTCACACTTAAATGTTACTTCAGTGATAATAGAAATTCCTTTTTCTTCCAACCTAAGATTTAACTTATTCAAATTGATACCCTTCCCTGTGAAGGTAAACAATTCATATTGTGTAGTGGATATTCCAGTTGCAGATCCAATCACCTACATCCTTTCTGTAGACAATCTAAAAGAGAGCATGATCTCTAATGATAAATTAAATTATTGTAAAAGAGTTAGTAGGAATCTTTATCTTTGCCATTCTTCTCTTTTTGTGTTTTGGGAAGCTTTGAAAAAATCATGTGAAGCTTTTCTGGTTAGAAATGTGTCTGTGATGAATAATTGTCATTATAAGAAAATTTTGGTAGACCAAATTTCTCATAGTAACATACAAGGATCCCACTATCTATTTGTCCCTAATAAGACCAATTATGTTTTACACTTGTGTTAAAACGTGAAATGACCATTCGAAAAAAAGATCATATATTGTGTGGTTCCCAGATCCAAATGGCAAAAAAACAAAACAAAAAATAAAACATGCGTTTCTGTTTGCTTACACCTCGCTTGTATGAGTGTATATACATTGTTGTAAGATGTTGTACTGAACTACTCAATAGGAAGTTTGAGGCACTGTTACTAGAGCCACTGGGGGCATCACAGAGATCATATAACAATAAAGTTACGTAGAGATGAAAGGAATAAATTTCAAAAGAAAAGAAGAGGTTGGCTCTTTTAGAACTGTCAATGTGAGCATGATTATGTAAATTTAAGATATTAATCAACGTGAGTAAAAGGTAGTCTGCAAAAACCTTTAACAACATCTATTTACAACCACTTGTAAGTGTAGTAAACCAAAATCGGTAATGCTATCACCAAAATACACGTAACACGCAAAATTCAATAAACATTCTAAATTTAAGTAAAATATATATTACTGTTTAGGTTATATGCTTGGTCCCAACATATTACAAGTAGAATAATTCCATACACCAATCACAGATGGCGCATATGAGTTACCCAGAACGATTTTTAGAAAGCCGGAGACTTTACAAGAGACCATATATATGTATGCTTACACACACACACACACACACACACACACACACACACACACACACACACACACACACACACACACACACATAGATATATATATATATATATATACACATATATATATATACATATATATATGTATATATACATATATATACATATATATAAATATATATATATATACCATTGGCCTTTTGAGATATTGAAATTCGGGAATTGTTTTATTAAGGAAGATTCAATAATTTTCCTTTTATAACTACATTTAGATTTAAAAATGTTTTTTGCCTCATCCCAATTTATTCTGTGATTATTGTTGGCTACATGTTGAAATACCGCGGAATTATATTGAGCATATTTAACTCCGCGGTATTTCAACATGTAGCCAACAATAATCACAGAATAAATTGGGATGAGGCAAAAACCATTTTTAAATCCAAATGTAGTTATAAAAGGAAAATTATTGAATCTTCCTTGATAAAACAATTCCCGAATTTCATAACCACCTTGGCAGTTAATAAATTATTTCCTTACATTGTAAAAGCGGACGATTTACCACATAACCCGCGTAATAATATAGATGTCACATGAGATGTCTTGTCCACGTTCCCTAACTTTACTTCTC
>NC_134813.1:47267366-47272366 GCF_046742065.1 Oratosquilla oratoria
AATTGTGGATATATCCATTCCTCTCTTGGTTGATTCTTTAATCCTTAATTCACTTTTGCTACATTCCATTTTGTGCTAAAACTATCAGTCCAAGAACTGGACCGGATACATACCTTGCCGGTCCCACGAAAATGTATTGTTTCACCCCGAAAATGACAAGGCATTTTTCCTGTTATAGCAACAAAACGCTAGTTCGGAGCGCTATTTCAGAGCTCGGAGCTAGCTGTCGACACCTCCTTCCTCTTCCACTACCTTCGGCTCTGTGTGTGTGTGTGTGTGTGTGTGTGTGTGTGTGTGTGTGTGTGTGTGTGTGTGTGTGTGTGTGTGTGTGTGTGTGTGTGTGTGTGTGTGTGAGTGTGTGTGTGTGTTTGTTTGTGGGTGTGTGCGGCAACACGCCACTACTGCAGTGTCCCCTGAACGTGTAAAGCTTTATTGTAAATAAAATTTGTAATCTTTGTCAATCAATTACATATATATATCAATTTTATTCAATAATGTATATTGTAAATATTGTATCACATACGAGGATGACTACCATATTGTTAAATGTATTTATCTGTAACTTTATTTGTATACTCTGTTCAACCCGTTAATATATTCACTGTGTATATTTTATGTCATGGCGGACGGGCAAATCAATAACAAGTCCTACAGAGATTTAAACTTTCATTAATCTTTCACCTGTGTGTGTGTGTGTGTGTGTGTGTGTGTTACCTTGGTGTTTTTTTGGATTACGTGTTGGACTCGTGATCGACAGCTATTTTCCTCCCGGAAGAGAGCTCAGAGCTCGTATGACCAATCTATGGGTAATGCTATGACCTTTCACACACACACACACACAACTCCCCGCCCACGAGAATCAGAGTAACGACCCGAAGCACAGCGATACCGAAATAATTTTGGCCCTGGGCAGGATTGGAACTGGGTACTGCGAGCAACACCGTGCGCGCGATTTGGCGAAATATATCTAAGACTGATTTCTTGATCTCCCAGGTTCATTTTCAATAAGGTTGAACCTCAAAAGCAAATATTTCGCTTGTAACACAAAGAAGCCCAGAAATACTTTGAAACACAAATACACTTCCGACAAGAATGTTATCTGTAAGTAAGATGTCTTCCAATTGGCTTAAAGTTATTTTTCCACCTAATAATAAGAACAGATGAACATATACTTGAAGACAGTTACCTAGAAAATGCATCATACGTATGCGCATATAGATATGGACCTTGAAAAATAGAAGAAGAAAAAATTAGCCAGGAAACGTCAAATAACGGTGACATATGGTCTCTGATTATCTACATCTATAGGTTTCGGCGACCGACAGAGCACCTGACGACCACTCTAAGTTGCAGTTCCAAGGCCAAACAAGGGGACGGCGAAGAAAGGGAACTACAAAGGATGCAAGAAAAGATACTAGAGGAGCTCTGATGAAAAAAGAAATGTCCGCCGAGGGGTCAAATGAGATGCTGAGGGCTCTTCGAGACGCCCTTCGGACCGGAACGAGTCCATTTGGACCCCAAGAAGTCGAGGGAAAAGCTTTTACGGCTGCCCACTCCGACGGCTCCAATATCCGTCAACTTTCGGGGCTTTTATATGTGTTTTCAGTCTTTGGGATCAAACAAGAGTTTGAGATTCATTGCTTATTTAGATTTCCTTGTCTCTTTCATTCTTTTCTCTCTCACATTACTTCCTCCATCTCCCGTCTCTCCCCCTCCCCCGCCCCCCCCCTCTCTCTCTCTCTCTCTCTCTCTCTCTCTCTCTCTCTCTCTCTCTCTCTCTCTCTCTCTCTCTCTCTCTCTCTCTCTCTCTCTCTCTCTCTCTCTCTCTCTCTCTCTCTCTCTCTCTCTCTCTCTCTCTCTCTCTCTCTCTCTCTCTCTCTCTCTCTCTCTCTCTCTCTCTCTCTCTCTCTCTCTCTCTCTCTCTCTCTCTCTCTCTCTCTAAACATACCGATGGATAACGTTTTGGTGCCATAGACTGTATAACCCCTTTAGAAAAAGGTCAGTCACTGGTTGAAGTAATGAATAATATGTAAACCTAAGATACACGTGGATTTTTGTTTGTATACAGTATATATATGTATATGTATACGTATATATATATGTATATGTATATGTATATGTATATGTATATGTATATTTATATGTATATGTATATGCATATTTATATGTATATGTATATGTATATGTATATGTATATGTATATGTATATGTATATGTACATGTATATGTATATGTATATGTATATGTATATGTATATGTATATGTATATGTACTGTAAATGTATATGCACATGTACATGTACATATACATGTACATGTACAAGTATATGAACATGTACATGTATATGTATATGTATATGTATATGTATATGTATATGTATTTGTATATGTATATGTATATGTACTGTATATGTATATGTATATGCATATGCATATGTATGTACATGTACATGTATATGTATATGTATGTGTATATGTAAATGTATATGTATATGTATATGTACATGTGCATATAAATGTACATGATTCTGTACATGTATATATATATATATGTATATGTATATATATATATATATATATATATGTATATGTATATGTATATGTATATGTATATGTATTTGTATATGTATATGTGCATGTACATGTACATGCACATGTATATGTATATGTATATGTACATGTATATGTATATGTATATGTATATGTGTTTGTGCATGTATATGTATATATATATATGTACATATATATATGTATATTTTCTAATATATACCATTAACATAAGGAAATAGTGAAGGAGTAAACGTAAAATCTACACAACCTTGAAAAAAAAACAATAAAAACTGTCATCGAATTTTCTTTATAACTATTAGTGTCAATAACAAGGAAAATAAACCTTGAATATCAGCAGTATTAAGAGCTATGCACTACTGCTATAGATGATAAGATATTTGTAAAAAGTGTAGAGAATTCAGGGAGCAAATAAATCGTGAAAATTATTTCCCAGGTTATGGAGTTGTGACCATTTTCAAGAAAGATATTTTTTCCCTTGAAATGTGCATGATGTCCAACAATTCCTTGGTGATGACTACGGCTTATAAATGGAATTTTATTTTTTCGCTCTGGTGGCATAAAGACTTGTTAGAACTAAGTGATATCTGGTTGGTGAGATGAGATATGGTATCACTTTGAAGGCATTTTTAATGTGTATGAAAGGGTCATAGGATCCTGAGCTGATAGTATGGTTTGGATTTATGTTACCTGTAATTTCAAGTTTAGAAAATATATAAGAAATGCTATAAGTTTAAGGGTAGCTAATGATATAGGGAACATCAATACAGAATTTCTTTATTTTGCAAATTCCTTATATGAATGACAATATGATCCCAGATGTTAGTCAGAACATTCAGATCTGACCTATGTTAACAGAATTGTATATGCAACGACAACGAACTAAAATTTTTGCTGTTTTGATATAATGTGAGTAACGTTTGGGTGAATCGCCATTATGGCTGAACAAACTAGTATAGTGCAGTTGGATAACTGGCCCTAAAACGCCAAAGTCTGACGTTCTGAGGATACTTTCTTCTAGGTGTGGGTTAAGGAGAAGGTTAATTCTACAATGTGTGGTCACTATAACGATTTATCATGGATAACAATTGTCCTTTTTTCAAGTTTAAGAACCCTCATTCTTAATAATTCAAGGAAAAACACGATTTGTCTTTTAAAGTTGAATAGCAACATCAAAGATTTTGTCTTACGCAGGTTTATATTTCGTTAAGCATTGAGAAATAGAATATCTATATGAGATAAATTTTGAATAATTAGGGGTCATTTATTGTCTGGCTGTAATTAATGCTAAAGTTATTTCTAAAATAATTTTGAATGACTTGTCATAAAGGTGAAATAATAATAAAAAAAGTGAAGAAAAATCCATGTTCATCTACATAAAAGAGGGTTTAAATGCTTAATGCGGGAAGATAGATTAAAATTCTGGCAAATAAATGTAATAGAACATATTCTGACAGCAAAAAATTGCCTTTTCTTTGTCGGATTACTTAATAAAAACGACAGACAAACATGACAAGCACGCTGCAGTCATCACGAAATAACTCAGCCACTGCAAAATGTAAGTAAACAAACCTACTTTGGGAGATAAGGGAAACAAAGGGTTTTGCTCTAAAGCAAGAAGATCTCACTTCCTGATTACATTTAGATCAGGCAAAACTCCTTATCGACAACAAAGTTGTTTCTCCGTAACTTTTTCCCTTTCCAAGCGCGCGACATCTGGGAGAATATATCATACCATCCCCAGACTTTCTTTCATGTGATATTTCTCTCTCTGTATACAATGATATTTTTATTTCCTTGTTGTAGTCATAGAGCAAACCATTATTATTATGATTTTATTCTCGAGAATTCTATGCAATTAAACACAGTAAAATATTTATTGATATTATGATTATATACCATGAATTATTGAGTAACAGATGCAGGTAATATAACAATAGCATGTTTTTAAAGATATAGTTAAAAATACCTAACTCCTGTATAGATATAAACACATCATCTTAACAAGTTAAACCTTTCCCCTCTAAAAAAAAGAAAAGAAAAGACTGTTCAGCCTAAAATATATCGAATACTTGACAGCCCTAAGTTCATTAGTTTAGTTTAAAAAACAAAAAAACAAAAAAACAGCAGCATGTTTCACGATTTTTGCCTTTGACAGTGAATTCTCGGGTGAGTGTGCACAAAATCAAGGCAGATACTATCAAAATAACAGTACAAATACAGTTTGTAAGAGGCTGGTAGAAGGGTAGGTGGCGAGAACTTAATTTTTATGAGTTGGATGTTTGGTAAACGACAGCCATATGCAAAGGAATTGCATAATATCGCTCTTCGTCTAAAGTTTAAAAACAAACGCGCGCGCGCGCGCACACACACACACACACACACACACACACACACACACACACACACACACACACACACACACACACACAC
>NC_134813.1:47277366-47292366 GCF_046742065.1 Oratosquilla oratoria
ATATTAGGACTAAAACAGGTATAATAATTGTCCTCTTCCTCAGGGTTTTTTGCATCTGTAGTGAAGAATTTTTAGCAGATGAACTAGATCACCTCACAAAAACCTTCAACAAACTAAGATATCTCAAAGGTCTCCTACTTATTTTAAAAAAGAAAGCTAAGGATATAAGTAAGAAGAGTAAAAATATCAATAATTGCAACAAAGAAACATGATATACAAAATACCTTGTAAAAATACCTTGTAAAAATTGCCCATCTTCATATTTTGTGGAAACAGGTCGTGGATTAGAAAAAAGCTTCTACGAACACAAAAATGATGTAAGAACCCACAGGCTTTCTAATTCTATAGTAAAACACATATATATACATGACCACCTTCCGGACTGGGAAAATATAATTATCATAAATAAAGGTTCAACGAAGAAATGAAGAAAAACAATAGAAGCAGCCTATATTAATGCTAATAATAACATCAACCATAGAGATGGTTTTATATGCTTGGCAAGAGCTACAAGTTTATTGGTAGTTGAAGAAAACAAACGGTCAAATGTTCCGATTACGACGACCTTTCCTAGGCACCCTGTGAGATGACATGCCTGTGTATAAGATGTCCATATTGTACTATATTCTTAAGCTTTGTGATCAAGACCCTAAGGGTCGAAACGTTAAGGCAGTAAAATTCTTCCATTATTCCTCGTATACTTCCACCGCCTTCAGTTATATGTACAAAGGATTACAAAGGCGGAGCATGCCGACAGGAAACCTTTTGGTCCATATCTAGATCGGATGCGAAAAAAAATCATAATAATAAATTAATAAATAAAAACTATAATAATGTAAATAACAAATGAAATACATAAATAAGTGCATAGGTATAGTTAGATAATAAACAAACAGGTAAATAGCAAATAATAATGAATTGACATATAACTAATAATAAATGAAAATCAAAACAGACAAATGATAACAAAACAAAAACAAATAATATGAAATAAATTATAATCATTACAGCATCTTGTTTAGGTGTTTATCTAAATGATTATTAAAGCTTTGAACTGAACTACATTGGACTACCTGTGCAGGAAATTTATTCCATTCATTAACTACACGGTTGGTGAAGTTGTTTCTACCTACTTCCAAATTGAATCTATCTCCGGACAGTTTGAGACCATTGTTTCTTGTCTGATTCTCATTCAATGTGAAAATTTTGTCACTTTTGGTGTTGTCAATTCCCTTTAGAATTTTAAAGACCTGTATCAAGTCACCTCTGAGTCTACGCATTTTTAGGGAAAACTGATTCATATGTATTAGTCGATTTTCGTATGATTTATTTTTGATATTTGGAATCAGTTTTGTGGCTCGCCGTTGTACTTTTTCCAGTCTGTCAATGTTATTAATGAGATTCGGTGACCTTACGGAAACAGCATATTCCAAATGTGGACGAACTAACGATTTATATAGCTTGTTAATGAGTGATGGACTTTTGAAATCAAAAGATCGCGCAATCAGTCCTAGAATCTTATTTGCTTTCTTAGAGGCTGAAATACACTGCTTGGATGATTTGAGGTCGTTACTGATAATTACGCCGAGATCTTTTTCACTATCCACTTTTGTTAACGAATTTCCAAATAACTTGTAATCGTACTTACTGTTATTTTTACCTATGTGCATTACCTTGTATTTACTTGTGTTAAATTTCATTAGCCACTTTTCAGACCATTGCTGTAATTTATCTAAATCTTCTTGAATATCTAATTGATTTAAGTGACCATTTGCCATTCCGTACAGTTTTGTATAATCCGCAAATTTGGAGACAGAAGATTTCAGCCCGTGGTCTATATCATTTATATATACTATGAATAGAAGTGGCCCAGGAACGGAACTCTGAGGAACTCCACTCGTAACATTTTTCCATCTAGAATTTTTTAAATAACAACTCTCTGTTTTCGATCATTCAACCAATCACTAGTCCAACTTAATAGGCTACCACTTATTCCGTGCGAAGCTAATTTAGTAAGTAGTTTTTTGTGTGGGACGGTATCAAAAGCTTTTGCAAAGTCTAAATATATTAAATCTATATTGTTTCTTTTGTCATAATTCGAGATACCTGTGTTGTAGAATTCGAGTAAGTTAGACATGCAAGAACGTTTCCGTCTGAAACCATGCTGGCTATCATTTATCAAACGGTTACTTTCTAAATGATGTTCGATAGCATCTCTGATGATAGTTTCCATTATTTTTCCTACGATTGAAGTCAAACTATAGTTATTTGTTTTGTTTTTTGTCACCTTTTTTGAATATGGGAGTAACGTTAGCTATCTTCCATTCTCTTGTGACATCTCCGGATATGATGGATCTCTTGAAAATAATTTCTAATGGAACAACAATCTCATTTTTCATTTCCTTTAAGATTCTTGGATACCAACCGTCAGGCCCTGGTGTTTTATTAACTTTGAGTTTGTCTATACACCTTTTAATTTTTTCTTTTGTTATATTTACCGTGGTGAGTAAATTTACCCTAGACTTTTCACACACACACACACACACACACACACACACACACACACACACACACACACACACACACACACACACACACACACACACACACACACACACACACACACACACACACACACACACACACACACACACACACACACACACACACACACACACACACACACACACACACACACACACACACACACACACACACACACACACACACACACACACACACACACACACACATCAACACCGTGTGAGATCGAAACCTTTATTGGTACGACGTTTCGCTTGTTACAGCTTTTTCAAGTACTGAATTCTGAATTCCTAGGAAAGACCACCCGCTTGCTCGGGATCGGTTTTTGTGAGAAGGGAAGAATGTCTGTATGAAAATGAAAAGATAGTAGTGTATAAAAGAGGGCTATTGCCACCGGGCGAATTAGCGAGCGATTAGGGGCTGCTGGTGGTCATGGCTCGGGAGAAATGGACTGGGAACTTGGACGGCGGCGCCGATGCCGGGATTAAGATCACCAACAAAAACTTAGAAAGTGGTAGGAGGCGTAGTAGTAGAGAAAGGTGGAAAAACCGAAAAATCTTTAGTGGGAGGTAAACTGAAATGAGAAGATGTAGTATAAGAGAAAGTTAGAAAGGAAGCGAATTTTAGTCGAAGAAAAAGTAAGTGTAGATGTTTGTGCGTGCGTCGTGGCTATGTTCGTGAGAGGTGTGTGTGTCTATCTTACGGGAAGTGAGTAGAGTTTACTTCCTGTGTGTAGAGTGCGTTCCTGATAAGCCACAGGTGGGGCCTGAGTAGCCTGCTTTTCCCCAGGTTGGGTTTGAGATACTGTAGAGTTGATTCAGTGGCGGAGGGTCTGGCAGGCGGGCGGTATAAACCCGCCTGCCGACGTCAACGAAGAGGTTGGCCTGTGCCAGACTGGCAGCAGCAAAGGAGATATATCTCCTCGCCACCACCGGCGAGCGTGTAGAACGCGTTCCTGATAAGCCACAGGTGGGGCCTGAGTAACCTGCTTTTCCCCAGGTTGGGTTTGAGATTCTTGTAGAGTGGATTCAGTGGCGGTGCGAGGGGGGGCAGGCGGGCGGGTGTTGTATTATCTCTCTCCTTCCAATCACAACTCTGAAAGCAGAGAATTACGTGATTAGGAAATGTGTGTAAATGTCAGAAGTGTAAACTCGCTCACCAGCGTCAGCGAAGAGGCCAGCGTTAGGTTGCGGGCCGGTTGGACAGAGAGGCGTCCCAATTCCTCTCCGTCGACCAGCCTGCGAGCAGATGAGGGTTCTGAGTGAGAGTTGGGTTGGGCCTCTGCTAAGCCAGCGAGCAAGTGTGCGTGTGCCTCTTTTCTTCCAAGCACTACTCTGAAAACAGAGAATTACGTGACTTGGGAAATGTGTGTATTTGTCTTGGTGTAATCCCGCCTGCCGACGTCAACGAAGAGGTCGACCTGTGCCAGATCGGCAGCAGCAAAGGAGATATATCTCCTCCCCACCACCGGCCGGTGAAGATTCCTGGGCGTTTGTTGAGAGCTGGAGTGGAGAGACGTCCCGACCTCTAGGAGCGCTGAGTTTGATTCTTAAGTACAGACATATGGCAAACACTCTGAGTACATATAGGCCGACGGGGAAGGAACTGGGAGAGGTTATCAGGGAGGGGTGGGTGGTAGGTGGAGGGGCGGAGGGGGGTGAGAAGGGGACGGGTGGGACTTGGTGGGGATAAAGGAGGACATTTTGGACAGTTTGTTGAAGTGGACTAAGGGGGACATTTCATACATTTGTATAATGCGGATAACAGATGGATGACGGGTGGGACTTGGAGATAAAGGAGGACATTACGGACAGTTTGTTGAAGTGGACTAAGGGGGACATTTCATACATTTGTATAATGCAGGTAACAGAGGGATGATAGGAGGGGCGATGTTGAACATGCCTCTGTTCTGCTCAATGGTTTTGAAGCTTTGAATGGCGGCCGCTTCCAGGCATTTCCTCCTCACCCTGTTTGGTTCACTAAAAAGAAGCTCTGCGTTATCCCAATCCATCAGGTGGTCGTTGGTGTTCCGGTGGATAACACAGGCGTTGGTGGTGATGCTGTTCCGGGAATCGTAGCGATGCTCCCGGATCCGGGTCTTCAGGTCACGGGAGGTCTCGCAAATATATACTTTATCACATCCAGGACAGGGTATGCGGTAGACACCAGCGTTTTTTCCCCACATCTCGTCCCGGCTGTCACTCTTTCTAGAGAGCTCTTTGATAGTCCTGCTGGACTGGCCCACTACCTGAATGTTGCAATGCCCAAGTGTCCGGGTGAGGGTGGTGGTGACGCTGCTGGCTGGAAGGATAAGCCTCCTAGCTGGATCTTTCGTTGGTTCCCGCCCTTCCACTATTTTGAGTGTCTTTTTCTTGCACTGGTGGATGATACACTCTGGATATTTTAATTTCTAAAAGACCTCCTTTATGTGCCTAAAATCGTCCTCTAAAAATTCAGGGCTACAAATTCTGAGAGCTCTGAGGTAGAAACCTATAACTACACCTTTCTTAATACTGAGGTCATGGTGGGAAAGAAAATGAGTCAAATCGTCCTTATTGGTTGGTTTTCTGTAGACTGTAAATTCTAAAAGATTATCATGTTTGATGATAAGGGTATCCAAAAATGGAAAGGAATCGTTGACTTCTTCCTCCAAAGTGAACTGGATGGATGGCTCAACCTCGTTCAGTGCCGCTTGGAGTTTGGGGATGTCAAACCGTCTGGGGGAAATTAGTAGTATGTCATCCACATAGCGAAGCCATACTACGTTGTCAGGAACGATATCTGAGAAAGACCCTGCTTCTAGAAATTCCATGAACAGGTTGGCAAGGACAGCGCTCAAAAGAAAACCCATGGCCATGCCAAACCTTTGATGAAAGTAATGGTCCTGGAATTTGAAATAATTTAATTGGACACAAAGCTGTATTAAATCCACAAAGTCATTGGGGGGAATAGGGAGGTCAGTTTCGGAATTAGTGATTTTAGCCCTAAGGAGGTCAATCGCTTTAAGGGTCGGGACACGTGTGAATAAAGAAGTCATATCTAGGCTGGCCAGCTTTTTGTTGCGAGCAGGAACGTCCTTAATTCTATTCAATAGGTCCCCTGAGTGTTTCAAATAAGCATTGCTGATGCTACCCAAAAGGCGAGACAAATATTTGGCCAGCGCACCTGCCAGTTTGTGTGGCGCACTCCCGATCCCTGATGTAATGGGTCTCATGGGTATATTGGGTTTGTGGGTTTTTGGGAGCCCATACAGGGTGGCTGGACGTGGGAGGTTTGGCAGGAGGTGAAGTAAACACCACCACTCCTCCACCTTTGTCCGCGGTGGTGATCCTGACGGCGAGGTCCTTGGTGAGTGCCTCCAACGCTCGAAAGTATCTCTTGGGTAAAATGGGATTGGGAGGGTCCCTAAGTGCCGAGGTTAGCAGTCCTTGTATGTAGCCTTGCTGGAATTCGCTGCCTTTGTACCTGTAGTTCTTCGTGACGAGGTCGATATTTTGGTTGGGTTTCGGGATGCCGGTGGCGAATTTAAGTCCCAGGCTGAGCACTTCAGTTTCGACGTTGGACAGCGGCCTGCTGGAGATGTTAGTGATGATATCCGGTCTACCCATGCTCTTCCAACGGCTGTTGGCACATAGACTGGACAGTTGGCGCGCGAGCCTCTCCCTCTGCTGGAAGTTGAAATTTGCTACGTCGTCTCTAGTGGCCTCAGCGTGAGAGTTGGATATGATACCGCGGAGCTGGGAATCTAATTTCCTGGTTTTCTCGAAAGCCTGGCTGGACTGGGAGGAAAGGAGGTTACAGCACTCTGTGAGGTAGGTCTGTGCGGGGGGAGGGAAAGGATGGTCAAACTGGAGAAGCTGCTTCGGCGTGGATCTCGGGGTGATATATATATATATATATATATATATATATATATATATATATATATATGTATGTATATATATATAGAACTGAAGGCGGAGAAAATATACGAGAAATAATGGAAGAATTACTGCCTTAACGTTTCGACCCTTAGGGTCTTGATCACAAAGCATAACACAAAAGTATATCATGGACATTTTATGCACATACATGTCACCTCACAGGGTGCCTGGGAAAGGTCGTCGCGCTCGGAACATTTGTCCGTTTGTTTTCATCCACTATCAATAAACTTGTAGCTCTTGCCAAGCATATAAAACCATCTCTATGGTTGATGTTATTATTAGTATTAATATAGGCTGCTTCTATTGTTTTTCTTAATTTCTTTGTTGAACCTTTATTTATTATAATTGTATTGTCCCAGTTCGGAAGGTGGTCATATGTATCTATGTGTCTTACTATAGAATTAGAAAGCCTGTGGGTTCTTACATCATTTTTGTGTTCATATAATCTTTTTTCTAATCCACGACCTGTTTCCCCAAAATATGAGGATGGGCAATTTTTACAAGGTATTTTATAAACAATACTATTTTCATTCGTATGGTTATTATAATTACGCGTTACCAAATGTCCCACTTTGCTACCTGATGTTCTTGCTATCTTTATACCTGCTTTTAAGAGGACGTTGTCTAGAGTTGAATTAATGCTGGAATTTGGGACTGTGATATATCGTGTTTCTTTGTTGCAATTATTTTTATCTTTACTCTTCTTATTTATTTCCTTAGCTTTCTTTTTTAGTTTAAGTAGGAGGCCTTTGGGATATTTTAATTTGCTGAAAGTTTTTTTTTTAATTTGCTGAAAATTTTTGCTGAAAGTTTTTGTATATATATATATATATATATATATGTATATATATGTATATATATATATATATATATATATATATATATATATATATATATATACAGTATATATATACTCACACCGTTGGATCTTGAACCTTGTGTAGATTCTGGTCCGCCAACAGTAATCCTCTCCATACCCTTCGGTCCTGAGCTGCTCCCATCCAGGTTATTTTATTTATTCCTCTTCTGTCCATCTCCGCATCCACACCATCTATCCATCTCATTCTGTATATATATATATATATATATATATATATATATATATATATACGTTTTATCAAACACAATGCACTTTAATTCTAAGCCATATAGGCGCATGCAGAAATTGTAACGAGGGACACCCAAGGACTCGAATCCATGCGGCGAGAACGTTACGAGTGCCGAGTGACTTAAACCAATACACCATCAAGAGAGCTATAAGTTAAGCGCAAGTTTTCTTATATATCTGTATGCTCGAGTTCATACACATACACGAAAGTTTGCGTTCAACCCAGCTCCACTATGATAATGCATATGGTAAGTGTACGAAACGCGGGAAGTATTTGTACGACACTGTCGTACAAATACTTCCCGCGTTTCGTAGACTTACCATATGCATTATCACAGTGGAGCTGGGTTGAACGCAAACTTTCGTGTATGTGTATGAACTCGAGCATACAGATATATAAGAAAACTTGCGCTTAACTTATAGCTCTCTTGATGGTGTATTGGTTTAAGTCACTCGGCACTTGTAACGTTCTCACCGCATGGGTTCGAGTCCTTGGGTGTCCCTCGTTACAATTTCTGCATGCGCCTATATGGCTTAGAATTAAAGTGCATTGTGGTTGATAAAACGTATCTCTAAACACTGGGACCCATTCAGTGTCGTACAAATATGTATATATATATATATATATATATATATATATATATATATATATACATATATATATATACATATATATACATATATATATATATATACATATATATACATATATATATATATACATATATATATATATATGCATATAAAGTGGACATGTTACATTTTAGTCCCAAATTTGATAAAAAGTGTACCCTTTCTCCTTTGCCAGTGGTAACAAATTCGTGTTAACGTAGGTTGCATTCAGCCCTAAACTATTTTTTTTTACTTTCCTTTAAGGAACACCGTAATGTACAATGTTAAGGGGTGGATGGGTCGGTGTATTGTGATGTAGTGAAAGTGGGCTAATATTAGCCGTTAGGCTCCTCTACATATAAGTTGTGCCTTACTCTGCTACATTTGACCTACTGCAATGTGCCTGGTATCAGGATGGCATATCCTGGTGCTGCTATGGAGGGATAGGTGAGTTGGTCTTAGGCGTGCGTGTATATGATTTGACTGTCATTTCCTTTATAAGGAGGTGAAAGATATTCGTACGCATATACGATGATTTTGCTGCAGCAGTTATAGGCAAAATATTCAAATTAGGGACGGAACCTGCCATAAACGAGATGTCGATAAATCACTTTCCCCTTCAAATAGGAGTTCGCCTATTTGCTTTTCAATGTCATTGTTACAGCAACTTATTTTATATAACTTAGTATAGCAGCAAATATAAAAGAATTTCATACAATTAAAAAGACGTCATCAATATATGTTTTTAATGTATTTTCAAGAACACCTATGGTACTATGACGTGTTTTCATATTTTTCTTCGTCATTTTTTAAATATTTTATTTAACTGATGAGGTATCATAAAGGTAAATATCATTCCATTCGACAAGATAAAGCGCTAAATTGATTTTGTTCTGTCTAAAATCAGAAAAAAGCACGGGGTATATATAAAGAAAATACTTTTCACGTCAAACCATTTATGAATACTTGTTTATCATTCATAGTTCAACGTATCTTATACATCTGATACATTGAACTAAGTAGAGCTACACATGAATAACTTGTTACATAGAGATAAAATTCACTAGCAGTTAACAGTAAAGAGTGCGACATATTACAGTAGATTTTGTTAATACAGGGATGCCAATTTGCTTTATAGATTAACAATGAGTAACAAAAGGGACCACCTCAGTTGGCATATACAGAAGATACTTTGATTTGCAAGAGGATGGCTTATACATCATACTAGTTGATCGACGAATTGGTGAAGTTCTGCCAACATAAAGCCTGGCCGACGAATCACTTGGAAAGTTCTACCAATGAAACAGTAGACACCAACTCACACACTTCATTCTAATCCCAGAGGAGCTAAGAATCGTCTGTTTTATCACTTATGAAGGGATATTAATGTTAAAGCATTAAGTGAGGAGAGTAAGCTTCAGCATCTACTCGCTATTGGAGCTGTATTTGAAAGTGTATACCTTTATTGATGTCACATGTTGACTGTTGCGGAGTCAGACTACCTACCTTTGGGCTCTTTCCTCTAAAGAGGGGCGTTCTAGTAAGTAAGATTCATTGCGTAGGCTTCGGTATAGCATTATATGATATAGTAAGCGGATTCGTGTTATCGGGTGGGAGGGTAAAATGAAATAAAAATAGAAGGAAACGATGCCATGCTTTCCAATTATAGTGCAAATGATCTCATCGAATGTAAAACAACTGATGAAAGGTTATTTCTCATAAAATTCAAATCTGCTCAAACTAACATGAGCATAATAGCCTATTATGAACCTACTAATGAAGGCCCAGATGACACAAAGGATGATTTCTACGCTAATTTACAGGATGTGGTGAGTCAATTGTCTTCATTGAATCATCAAAATATGCGTGGTAAACAAATACAAAATATGCCTAACAACAGTATTATAGAATATAAAAGGCTGGAAGGACTAGGATGGCAAATGAAGTAGAGTTCATTAACTTTTGTATTGCAAGAAACTTACTCAAATAAAAATGAGTATATATTTAGGTATTTTTGCGGACACCTAACTTGATTACTCGTTAGCTTATTGGGTATGAACCCAAACTGGTCGGGCCTCTGAAACTTTAGTAGACAGAAACTCACGCTAGCAAGAGATGGACAAATACTGTACTATGACCACCACACTAAGCAATGTAAGGATGATACAATTGTTGTAGTCTGTGATTTATTTTTCCCTTCCATATAAGAATGATCATCTCTCTTTTCCACTCAAAGGAAATGGTAACGGACTGTCAAACGGCATGGAGCACCACATACAACCCACAATTCATGGCCTTATATCTGACTTTTAGGAATTCCGCTGTAACGTTGTAGACAAGAGCCACCTTATCTCCCATCAACTTACAGTCTCTGAACCCATTCGAAGAAAGCGGAGTTTTGTCTATCAATTTAACGACATTCCTAGCCCGAATATCAGAAATGGGAAGCATTACCATTCCAAGTCCATTGATGTGGCTCTTGTTCCTGGAACCAGAAACTAGCAGTCCTACACAGAATTTAGAAGAAACGACCTGCTCATGTACCCAGTTCAAGAGCCATGGAGGCCAATACATACTTAATAGTAAGATCAGCCAGTACTATGAAGGTCACGAAAAATAACACATGTAACTCCTAATGGGCATTGGTCGGCTAATATAGATTCAAGATCAGCACAACTTCATACGCCATGGCAGCCAATACATACTTAATAGTAAGCTCAGCCAGTTCTAGTAACCATATAAAGGTCACGAAAAAATAACACATGTGTCTCGTAATGGACATTGGTCGGCTAATATAGATTCAAGATTACCACAGCTTCATACACCTTGGTTGGAGCATATACTGCGATAAGAGATGAAGCTCGATGTTCTTCAGACTCACAAGTATTATATGTTCATCGACTAGACTAGCTTATATAACGGCGGTCTACAGTCAGTTAGCTATACATAAAGGGTTTCTCTTCAATCCTTTCAGTGGACCCTATTGTTGTGGTCTCAGGGTTAGGTGTACCTTGTTACTGAGCTTACAACTGCCCTGTCTTCTCACCTTCTGAGTTACACCGATGAAAAAAAAAAAAAAAAGATAAATGGTAGCCAATCGTCCTTGGAGAGTGAAAGATCGTTTTAGAAGACTGTACCGAAAGCCCGCCTGAGTTTCATCCTGGCATTGGCTTGACGCGATCGTCTTACACTTCCACCATTCCGACCACCTGCATAACACTCTAGTTAGATTTGGCGGGGTCAAGTTGCTCCCCACAGCTAATTGCACCATGTCTAGTTGTCATATACATAGTTGCAAACATTCGGCCTCTTCATGTCCCAATCAACCACGGAGACTAACGAGGGGAGACTAGGCATTTATTTTATCACTCGACATACGCATCCACCAGCTTGGTATTGCAAAGGAGATATGCAGACTCTACGGTGCCGGTTAAGGCTACGGTTACTATGGATGCGAATTCTGACGAAAATGTGTTCTGACGAATACGTCAGAATAAGGTGGTTACACTGTACGCGTTTTCTGATATTCCGATAGTCATTACGTTTCTACCGCCCAGCAAAGATGGACGAACTTGATCAATATTTTTTTCTTGAAAGTCCGCTAATAAAGTTAGTGTTGTTAAATGATGGAAAAACTGAACATGTCAACCAGTTATTTTCTAATAGAGACGACAAAGGAGACTTCCAAATGTTATTTTGAGAACTGTGGGACCAACCGGAAAAGTTTTTCGACTATTTCAGGATGAGACCAGCAACATTTGAATACATACTGAAGGGGATAGAAGAAAGCATAAAAAAGTTCTCAAATTTTCGTGAATGTATTTCGGCAAAACAAAGACTGGCTGTAACTTTAAGGTAAGAAAAAAATTATACTGAATTCAATTATTTACTTCCATGAAATTTGATATACATATTCAAAAATGAAATTATTTACTTCCATGAGATTTGATATACATATTCAAAAATGAAAATACAAACTGGTGAAATACAATTGAACAAAATTAAATGAATGGCACTTGCAAAAAATAATTCAATTATTTACTTCTACCTCCACTTTTGCCGAGAAATATCTCTGTTATGGTAATTTTTGTCTCATATCCCACAAACACCTGTTCTCGTACACAAGGCTGATCAATTTATCGTTATCCATGGTGGAATAATAACATCAATCGAAATTCAACGCACAAAAATACCAAAAACAGACGCAGGTCACATTAAAAAATCAAACTTGTTTGAACACTCAATTGGTTCTGACGACTTCGTACGTGTTCTGACGTGTTCGTTGCTGCCACTGTAAACACTCTCATTGGAATGCATGGCGTTTGTTTTTTCTTCGAATTCGTCCGAACTCGTCCGAACAGATATTAGTTAGAATTCGCATCCATAGTAACCGTAGCCCAAGGCGGTAGTTTAATAGCTCAGGGCACACTTAGTTAAAAGGTTCTTTAGGCAAATCATGCTTTTCAAACAGGAAGCCCACCGTCCTATCCTGTGTTGCTACCACCAGTAGGCCACTCCAGCATAAACACAGCACCAAGGCAATAACGCATAGTACAGTGGTAGTGTCCTTGGATTGTGGTAACCAGTCGCACAGCCAATGGCTCGAGTCCCAATATGAGAAGTATCTCATCTGTTTGTGAAAATTTTGTATTTATGTAACGTATGTATATTTATATATACACACATACACACACACATACATGTATATATATACATGTATATACATATATATATATATATATATATATATATATATATATATATATATATATATATATATATATATATGAGTGGATGGGTGGTGAGATAAACACAGGGAACCGTTTAGGGATTTATTCTGACGTTTCGTCCTTACCAGGACTTCTTCAGAGTACATGCACATTCGAACAATTCATCCCCTAAATACCCGCCGAATCTATCCGCGTTCCACCATGATCGACCTGACCTCTCGTCCTCCTACGCTCTGCCTCGCGAAGTATCAAGCGGCTGGCCGTCTTTGTTAATTTAATAAACCCATCGCGATGGTTGTTGTTTGGATGGGATGCGATGTTTATCTCACCACCCATCCACTCATCTGTCTTACATATTTCAATATATATATATATATATATATATATATATATATATATATATATACATATATATACATATATATATATCCTTATATATGCATACATTTACATATTTATATATATATACATATATATACATATATGTATACATGTATATGTGTGTATGTGTGTATATATAAATATACAAACGTTACATAAATACAAAATTTTCACAGATTATTTATATATACATTGTTATGACTCAGGCTGGAAAGATATTTGTTAACCACAATGGCATACCGAGTGCCCAAGCCACAACAAAGTTAGAAGGGGGATATAGAACGCATCAGACATTTGGTATGCCAAAAAGACAGAGGACAGTATTAACCATTTAATATTTCAGTATGAAATATAATCAAACATACAACAATAATAACATTAATCCTAACACACAATAGGAATAAACGGGGAATGAGATATGTAGAGGGTTTGAGAATGGGTAAGACTGAAACCTGGCACGTCGAGTCGTCGGTTGTCCAAGCAATGATTTCTTGAATCCAGAGGGGCGAAGCTGGCAGCTAGCTAGAAGCGAGTCTGTCGCGTGTGGGGAATGCCTAACTTTATATAGGGGAACTAGGCTGACTTCTTGGCCAGTGATTGGCTGAGGGTAGTTATTCAGACAACTGCTGAACTACCGTTTGGCTGCGGAGCGACCGAAGTGGGGGGTGGAGGAGGAGGCCGACTGCTTGTTTCTTCGGAGTAGGATGGCAGTGTTGTAGGAAGGGTGTCATTTAGGTGAATGGGTACTTTGATACCCGGATGGGGTACCGTGTCACCTGGCTAGGGGTAATATCGTGACAATATATATATATATATATATATATATATATATATATATATATAAATTTATCACTATATACTTCCACACATACACACATAAACACACACACACACACACACACACACACACACACATATATATATATATATATATATATATATATATATATATGTATATATGTATATGTATGTATGTATATATATATGTATATATATATGTATATATATACATATATATATATATATATATATATATATATATATATATATATATATATATACCAGCGAGACCTGCGAAGCTTTTATGCAGCAACAAAAGAAAATTTCGGTCCCACACGGTCATCAGTGGGTGGCTTAAAGAATGTGGATAGGGCCACGACTATCACCGACAGCGAGGGCATTTTGCTAAGGTGGAGGTCTCACTTTGAAAACCTCCTCAATGACCAGGTTGACACCCCTGACAACCTCCTGCGAATGACCCCGCTATATCCCGTCCGTCACTGGATGGCACTACCCCCCCTCCGTCCAGGACTTTAACAAAGCCCTTAAACGCATGAAACCCGGCAAAGCCCCAGGACCCGGCAACGTCCCACTGGAGCTCCTCACGCACGGTGGCCCAGAGCTGAGGAACCGTCTCATGCTTCTCATATTGAATATATGGGAGACGAAGACCCTCCCTAGTGACTTCCGCGATGCAACAATCGTTACAATATTTAAAAAAGGAGAGCGGGAGAATTGTAACAACTACCGAGGAATATCACTACTGAGCATCGCAAGCAAAATATTCGCCCGCATTCTCCTTGACCGCCTCCTCGTCCTGCCAGAGTCCCAGTGCGGATTTCGACCTTCCCGCGGGACCATTGACATGATCTGCGCACGACAACTACAAGAGAAGAGCCTTGAACAACAGCAGCTCGCAATG
>NC_134813.1:47297366-47302366 GCF_046742065.1 Oratosquilla oratoria
CACCAAGGCATTTACTCGCTTCTCTCAATCTACATTCTTCCTCCACTTTCACTCCACCTTTTCCTGCCACATTTGCACCCAAGTATCTAAAACTATCCACTTCCTCCAGTCGCTCTCCCTTAATGCTCACTTCCAGTCTACTTCCAGTCTACTGCCATATTTATCTTTAGCTTTCTTCTATCACATACTCTCCCAAACTCTGTTATCAACTTCCTCAGTCCCTCCTCCGATCCTGCCACAAGCGCAGTGTCGTCAGCAAACAACAGCTGGCTCACCTCCCACTTTTCTCCATTTTCTTTAACCATCTCCAATCCCTGACCCACTACCCTTGTATTTACCTCTCACATTACTCCATGCATGTATAAGTTGAACAGCCAGGGCAACATAACGCATCTCTGACGAAGTCCACCTTTACCTCGAACCACTCACTCTCTACATTTCTAATCCTGACATAAGCTCTACTACTCTCATAAAAACTCTTGATAGCTCCTAGAAGCTTTCCTCCTATCCCATATATCTGCATAACCTCCCACAGTGCCTTTCTGTCTACCCTATCGTAAGCCTTTTCCAGATTCATAAAAGCCCAAAAAACATCCTTCCCATTTCCTATAGCTTTCTCACATATTCATCTTGCCACAAAGATCTGATCTACACAACCTCTACCCGTCCTAAATCCACACTGTTCTTCACCAATTACTCCATCTGTTCCTCTCCTAATCCTCTCAATCAAGATCCTCCCATAAGCCTTCCCAACTACACTTAACAAGCTAATCCCTCTGAAACTACTACATTCACATTTGTCCCCTTTTCCCTTGTAAAGTGGAACTATGCAGGCACTCCTCCAGTCCTCCGGCACTCTACCTTCTCTCCAGCAAACATTAAATAACCTCACCAGCCAGTCCACCGTCACTGTACCTCCTTTTTTTAGACATTCTACATGGCATCCATCCATACCATGTGCCTTACCTGCTTTCATCATCTTAACAACTGCCTTCACTTCATCCTTCCTTATTTCTCCTCCATTTTCCTCACTCATCACTCTCATTTTCTTAGCATTTCCCACTGCAACTATCTTTCCCTTCCTATCCTCCTTCACATTTAGCAACTCCCTAAAATATTCTGCCAATCTTCCCCTTTCTGCCTTCTCTTCCATTATCATCTGTCCATCTGCACCTTTTACCTTTTCTTCTCTACTTGATTCGCCTCCTCTTCCTCTCTTAATTTCTTTCCAAAACATCTTTTTATTACTTTCAAAATTTTCTGTCATACTCTTACCTCACTTCACATCTGCTCTCCTCTTTGTCTCCTTTACCTTTTGCTTTACTTCTCTTTTCTTTCTTTGTACCTCTCATATGACTCCCTCGTCCTATTTTGTAACCAATATGTGAAAGCTCGCTTTTTCTCTTCTACAACCTTCTTTGTTTCCTCATCCCACCATTCACTACCCTCCCTTCTATTTCCTCCTGTCCTTCTTGTTCCACACACCATCCTTGCACACTTTGTGACTCCCTCCTTGAACCATCCCCATTCCTCCTCCACACCTAGCTCTACTCTATCCTTCACTCCCTCCCACTCCTCCTTCAGCTTCTTCTTGTACCCCTTCTCCTTTTCCTTTTCCTTTAAAGAGTTCACTCTAAGCACATCCCTACCTTTTGTCCCTTTCCTTTTTTTCTCCATCTATCCTCCACTCTCAACTTACCTTTCACCAAAAAATTATCTGATATTCCCCCACCCTCTCCCCTTAGCATATGTACATCCTTAACTCTTCCTATCATAGTCCTATTTACAACTACATAATCCATCAACACTCTATCTACCACTCTTCCATCCACCACCCTCTCCCATGTGTACTTATGCTTAACTTTCTTCCGAAACACTGTATCTGCTATCATCAACTCTCTTTCTAGACACATTTCCACCATCAACTCTCCACTACGATTCTTTCCTGGAACTCCACATTTCCCAACCACTCCATCAATTGGACCATTTCCTACCCCAGCATTAAGGTCTCCCAGTTCTAATAAATTGACATTTCTCCCTAAATCTTCTATGCACTCATTTAAATCCATCCAAAAGGCCTCCCTTTCTTCAACACTCTTCTCACTACCAGGCCCATATGCACTTACAAGACCCACATCTCCTTTCCCAGTTTCATCTTCATCCACACTATCCTTGAGGAAACCTACTTCCACTCCACTACCCGTTTACCTATCTTTTCATTTACTAGAATAGCCACCCCTTCCCTCCCTCGCCCTCTCTTCACTCCTGATAACCTCCCACTTACACTCCCAAACTTACACTCACCCTTCCCTTTCAACTTAGTTTCACTCAAAGCCAATACATCCATCTTTCTTCTCACAAACATACTACCTATCTCTTCCCTTTTACTCTCATCTGTACCACATCCACGCACATTAAAAGACCCAAACCTTAGGATGCTGGTCCAAAAACTCCCAGACCCTCTTATGCCTTTACTTTTTCGTTTAGGAATGTCCCCTGTGGGGCTACAAGGAGAAGGATGCCTAGTCCCACTCCCCGTCCCTTTCTTCTCGCCTCTTACGATCCAAGTGGAAATACTTGGTGGCAGTATTCTTTTCCCCCACCACAGGGAATTCCCCCACAGCAGAAAATGAATATTCAGAGAAATGGTACAGGACAGCAGCAAGGAGTTGGGGAACAGCATAACGGAGGGACAGTCGTAGTATAAAAGTGTCATAATTTCTCTATGAAGAGTTTTCCTCTATCATAGACAAAATGGTGTGTGACTCTCGGTCCGTAGGGGCGCCCCATATAGACCCTAAAGTATCAACTGCATGCTACTTTGCCACAATAACAAGCAGCCGATACCCCAGACGGGGTACATGGTCTCCGAACCCACACTCCGTTTCATGCAGCTTCTTTTAACAAGGGTTTCTAATAATAATGTCCTACTTGCCGGTTCTTGGTGTGTCTTAGACATACACTTCCTCTTGTATGATTTTCCTATATTCAATATGTCTTTTCGTTAATATAAAATCTACTTCAGTTTTTTTTATCCCCTTTGACATCTTTACCATGTATACTTTTTGTATAATTTCACTTCCTCATACCGTATACAGTATCTTAGTTACCCCACACATTCATCGTGGTATTTTCGTGTCTGTCTATTCACGTTTTATGTATTGCGCCTTCTTGAAAGGTCATATGTAAGTCCTATACGATTTGCTGGTTGAACGATTGCTTTACATAATTTTTTTTCTTAAATATTTTTTGAACAGTTATAAGAAAAACATCGAGAATTCATTGATTTTTAGAATAGTTCTAAGGTATTTATTGTTTAACCTTTTACTTATTTTCTATTTATCTATTTATTCATTCATCCATCTTATCTGTATTTCTATTTCGCTTTCATTCTTTTAAATATTTTTTCTATTTATTAATTTGTTTGTTTATCTATTCATTTATTCGTTTATATATTTCTATTTCCATTTATTTATTTATTTATTGATCTATTTGTTGACTTTCTGTTTATCTATTTACTTATTCATACATTTATTTATTCATTTATTTATTCACTGAATATCTCATATGTCATAATTCAAAGTAAAGAAATAACGATATTTTGTTTTTTGCTGGCCTAAGGTTAGACTTTGCCATTGAAAGATTATAAAAGTGATAATTCTGAATAAATAAATCTATACAAGTTTAAGAAACTTTAATATAAAAACGTATCAAAATGCAAATGATTTGGTTTAACGTCACAAACTCCCTCTCTCAGAGTGGTCCAAGACGGCGCCTTCGGACGGATAAATTTTTTACAGCAGGGAATTTAATGTAATATGCACTTATTACGATCTTGTTTGCTAGGAAGGATTCGAAGTACATATAATTCCGGCCTCCACTACAAGGAATGACACTCTAGGACACTCGACCATTGAGCATCTCAATACAAATGTACAAACGTATTTTCCGTATAGATATTTCTCCTAAGGTAAAGGTAGTGGCATTTTGAACATACAAAAAGTATAATAAAAACCGACATATCACAGTCTAATTGACTAAAAGATAATTTCAGTCAATTACACATCTGCTTTACGATACTTTACTAGGCAGTTGCTGTCGACGTTGAGACAGTTAGACCTTGCAAACTTTGCACAGCATTTTTTATCTCAAGATATACAACTATTGCGGTCTTTGTATGTTCGGCAATTGATGTACACAGGACATTTATCAGGATCAGGTCAAACCTCATGGCTACATAGTTCACGGACAGGTTTAGGGACATCCACAGTGGTGCTGACGCTGCCTGAAGAGCTATATCTAGGGTAAGATTGAAGACTTGTATATTTTTTTTTCTTGCGCGCGCGTGTGTGATAAGCCATCCAGAGACTGAGCCATACAATTCTGAATATAGATCACCCAAGCATTGATACTGCTAATATCATTGTTATATGCAAATATCCACATATACTACCATCTTTGATTTCATGGGGGTATGGTAGTGAGATACACCAGTATGTCATTCATGTTAATTCCTCATCCAACATTGCAACTCTTGATTATTCCAAGGCAACCCACTTGCTCCCTCCTCTTGGTCTAACTGCTGGGCCGATGGAGTATGGAGTGACGACGTAGGCCGTAACTTTCATGTCTGTTGACAGCAGAGTGACGACCTTGCTATTTTTCACATAAGAACCAAGAACATATAGTATTTTTTATCGTACACGCGAAGGATACTCTTCTCCATCTCCTTGATGGTCTTGAGTGGAGGCTTCTTTACTTTGTTGTCCTTGGCTGCCCCTGTGTGCCTCAGTTATTTTCTTTGAAGTACCTTGTTATCTTTTAGCTGATGAGGAAATTGGCCGTAAAGAAGACTGTGGAGATAGAGGAGGCCATGGTGCTGGCCAGGATGGAAACTATCTGGCTGGTGGAACTCGTGGTTTTTTGTTCAGATACGAGGGGTAAATTATGGTGGTTTATTGCACTACTGCCTTGGTATAGTACCGTACCGTGAATGAAGT
>NC_134813.1:47314866-47327366 GCF_046742065.1 Oratosquilla oratoria
ATGTATGTATGTATGTAAATATGTATGTATGTATGTATTTATGTATGTAAATATGTATGTATGTATGTATGTATGTATGTATGTATGTATGTATGTATGTATGTATGTATGTATGTATTTATGTATTTATGCATGTATGCAGGCATGTATGTATGCAGGCATTTATGTATGTATGTACGTATGTATGTGTGTATCCATTTATGTATACATATATGTATGTATGTAATGTATGTAGGTATGTATACATGTATGTATGTATGAATGAATGTATGTATGTATGTATGTATGTATGTATGTATGTATGTATGTATGTATGTATGTATGTATGTATGTATGTATGTAATTATGTATATATGTATGTATGTATGTAATTATGTATGTATGTATGTATGTATGTATGTATGTATGTATGTATGTATGTATGTATGTATGTATGTATGTATGTATGTATGTATGTATGTATGTATGTATGTATGTATGTATGTATGTATGTATGTATGTACGTATGTATGTATACCAGTAATCACTCCCACTGAGTTGTAATTTTATTAATTTGTAGTGGAAAAGTTATAAGCGTACGTAGGGCTGGGATATCTGTGTAGACTTATGTTCTTACTCACATGTATCAGCTGAATATGAAGTGATTGTGTTTGTCCTACTCGGACAGCGAAAAGGCATGGACCACAGCAATAACCATGCAACTGGTTTTATTGAATAAGCATTACCGTTACATACAACACAGCCATAAAAATATCAACAGAGAAACTATAAAATGTACATCTTTGCAACAGCAATGTTCTTTATAGACAGAACCTATTTTAGTTGATAGTTTTGTTATGGTGACGCCTTTGACATATGTTATCCTGACTAAAGCAAAACTATGTTATTATCCGAGGGTAGGTGGCTGTAGCCAAGTGGATGATCTAAATCGTAATGCAAATTGGATAATAGCATTACTCTATTTACTTTACCACAAGCAAACATGAGACTACTGTCGAGATATTTGCACGAGGCAGCTCTCCAGCATAAGAGTCCATCAGATAAATCCGGTGTATTTGAGTCTATCAACAATATGTACAGCAAAAGAACCAATTTTTAATTCAAAATAACTTATGAAAGACGTAAATACGTAGAATATAACAAATAGAATAATCATTTTATTGTTATTTCTTTACTTTCTTTGTTTATTTTTCCTCTTTTTTTATTGCCATTTATTTTTTTCTTTCTTTCAAACCTTCCTTTTTATGTTCTATTTCTCTTTTCTTTTTTAACTTTTCTTTCTCTTTTCTTTGCATCTTTCTTTCCTCCCTTTTTGTGCGTGTTTATCTAATTCTTATATCCCTTTGTAACTTTTTTCTCTTTTTATCTTTTTTTGTGAACTTATGGTTTTTCAACATGATAAAGCTTTCATTTTACGTCGTTACATAAAAAAGTCATATACTGGTAAAACAATATGCATCCTATACCTACCAAAACACGTACAATAAACACCATTGAATAATGTATGAATTTCAAGTACAAAATAGTATAATCATACATCCATGTAACATGCAAATCTTTACTACATTCTTGAAATACGAGCAGGTACTTATCTTGTCGACAGTATACTTGGAATGATCATTAGAATCTTAAAAAATAATTTATCGTGATGTTTCTTGTAATGAATTTCTATCGAATGCTAATGCATGTGTGGCGCCAATGATATTATGAGAACATGTCTCTAACTTTCTGTTCAAACTTTAGAGGAAAATGCAAAAGGCGTGAGAATGTTCAATCATTCTATACCAATATACCAAAAGCTGTTACGGTCATTAGTTCTGGCCTTCTGCAAGGGAAGATTGATTGCAATAAGATAATACATCGGTAGATAAGTCAAAAACACACCAGGTAAGTGTACTCTTCTAATGGTGATGGGCTTACGTACCACCACAGCTTTCTCTCCCATCATGGTTTTATGCCCCAATAATATTATGTTCTGTGGCTTCATGTCCCATGAACCTATATCCCGTAGATTATTATTATTATTTTTTTTTTTTTTTTTTTTGTGGGGAAGACATATTTCAGTAGTATCTAGGGATTTATATTAGGTTTTTGCAGAGTGATCCTCATCATCATAGCAACTATGCGTGCGAGTGTCCGTATCCGTTTATGTGTGTAATTCACCATGGTCTTAGATCATGTGTTCGACACGTGATCAACAGCTACAACCCACCCGGATGAGAGGTCAGAGCTCATGCATGCCCGATCTATAGGTAATGCTGTGACCTCACACACACACACACACACACACACACACACACACACACACACACACACACACACACACACACACACACACACACACACACACACACACACACACACACACACACACACACACACACACACACACACACACAGACACACACACAGACACACGCACACACACACACACGCCCACACACACGCCCACACACACGCCCACACACACACACACACACACACACACACACACACACACACACACACACACACACACACACACACACACACACACACACTGTATACGCCACCATATACATGATGAGTAATATCACTCACACACTCACTCACCCCACTCACTCCCTCACTCACTCACTGGTCCACCACCAAGCACATCCTCCCAATCTTGCTGACTGAGCGGTTGCCGACACAGCACTTCCTGCCCGTGTGACCAGCACCACCACAAGCAACCGATACACACACACACACGAACTTACTCATAAGTGCAGTCAACCTCTAACTCACAAAACACACGACAACCAAATAATAATGAACCCTTCCCCCCTGGAAATATTATATACTGTAAATAACATATAGCTAGTAATTAAGAACATGATAGTTTATTTGCGGGAAACCAAACATTCCCATTAAAAACCCTTATTAAAACATTTACCAGCACCTCCTATTTTTACTGTGTCAGCACTTCCGACGAACAAAAGTCGATGCTCCAGAGCAGGACCAGTCGGTCCGATGATACGTACAGAGACATTAAATAGTGCACTGTGGTACAGAAACAAGAGTGATATTCAGATAGCTTGAAACTAATATCTTGACCCATATTTCAAGAAGTGATTGACATTGTGTAAAATATAGCAGAAATATTTAATAAACGAAAAAGATGTTACATTGAGTTTGGTGTTGCCGCCTTAAGTTCTGTGTTATGTATTTACTCAACACCAGTTGAGGACACATTAAATGGCGGCAGCGGTGTTCGCTCCCACGTCTCAAGAGAAGAAAACTGAATAAAATCGTCAGCCATTCAAGCCACGCCTACCAGAAGAAAGGATATCAAGGCCTCCTCACCGCAAAGATCTTGTCACACACACGCACCCCTCTACACCATCCTCCACCAACCGCTCCCTTCGAGACGTCGATACCAACTCAAACCATCACAGTCTTCGATTCGGTGGTGAAATTTAGATTTCAAACCACCTGGTGGCAGTGAACTCTCAACAATATATCCCCTATCACCAATAACTAGTTCTGACTGCCCTCCAAGAGCCTCTTCTCTCTACACAGTGCCGTGTCCAGTCACTTCCCGTCACTCACTCCGTCCTCCCCCGAGAACGATACGTGCTGACGCACCTACACCACACGACTTTAGTCAAGACCCAGTGCACTATACGTACGTCATCATCACCGACTCCAAATTATCTAACCACTTCTAAACAAGGTAAATAATATATCAACCCCTCACAATACTTGATAATATTGATAATCCACCAATAACCAATCAAAACCAACCCCCCTGATACTGCCTTCTCTCCCTTTTTACGAGAACGTCAATGAGGCACCCCCCCCCCCGCAAGCTTCCTCACCTGGAGGTAATTGCACACCACTGAACTCTTATAACTACCAACTATCCTACTACCAAGGAGACCTTCCCAAATCTTCGTACGTAAGGACAAACAAGTCTACGGGCCACCACAGCCACACCTGACGGACCTGCACATACGTCGATACACCTAAACCCAATCATACCTTTCAAGGTATTCTAATGTTCATTATATAGACAATCTTGTAAGATTCACTTTAACCTTCATATCACCAATAATTAACGATAGCTTAACTTCATTTTTCCTTCTTTGATTAATAATTCAGTCTCTAGTGATTTAATAATTCAAACAAAAATATCATTTTACAAAACTAAGTTACATAATTAAGTTACATAATTAAGTTAATTTTTTTTTTGCATACTTCTATCTTGTACCTTCCCAATTTATTATTTAGAATAATATATTTTCAACTTTTACAATAACCTGTATAATCACATTACTTTTTTCTTGCCGATATCAAATATTACATTTTTCTTCCCAATATCATATATGCCCATTTATATTGTATATCTTTTTACCTTTTACAATAACTTATATATTTTTTTAACTATATGTAATTACATTTTTTTTGCAATTATACCATTGTATACCCATTGAAACCCTATACCCCCCCTCTTATCTAACCATAACATACTACCCCTTAGATAATGTATACCAAATATTTCTAATTTAACTATTTCAACTTAGACCTTCTATCTCACCTAACTACTTTCTATACCTGTTAAGTCATACATGCATCTCTAGTTAGACACTAACATGGCTACAGGTACGAGAGCCAAGGTCAGAAATTTACTTCAAGGAATTCTTTCCTCATCTAAAGAAGATAAATCCTCTCAAGACCAAGACCATGACACGACTAAGGCAGATTCTCAAATACTTCCTGAGTAATACTATGACCACATACCCCTTCACCATGACCACTCACGAGAAGACCCTTTTAACCCCTTCCAACTACAACACTTGCCCAACCCCCTCCCTCACTCCACACCAAAACTTCAAGTTACCCCTCAACTAGATCCTCAACAACCCCCCCACACTCCATCACAACCCCAAATTCCCCCTCACCTAGACCCTCAACAACCACCCCCACACCTCTCCGCAACCCCAAATTCCCTCTCATGTCGACCCTCACCAACTAAACCCTCAACCCCCCCCCACACCCCAACCACCCTGATTCCCCTGCAACAACCCCTAATCCCCATAAACCATGCATACGAGAACTTTGCCTTCCCTTCTCCCAACTTCCCATCTGGTCAACCCACCTCCACACCACACCCCCAACCACCACCTAACCTTGCCCCAAACCCATCACAACATCCCAACCCACAACTTCAACCTACAATAATTAATAACTACCAAACCATTACCCCTCTAACCGAAATTCCAACCTTCTCTCAACCTAGCGGACTCTCCATCACAGACTTCCTGACAGCATGTGATCTTTTCTTTTCAAAAAACACAAACTACTCTGACTTAGATAAGATAAATCTCTGCCGCCAGAAAATAGAAGCATCGGACGAACATAGGTCCACGGCTCGGATGCTAGATAGTTTGATAGCCACAGGGATCACATATAGCAATTATAAGCAACATCTGTTAAATGTCTTTCAAAGCAAACAAACAAATAACATTAGTTTTATCCTCACATTTCTAAATAATACTAGAGTTAAAAAACAAAGCAACGTTAAAGATAATGTTGCAAACACAATTAAAGAAATTAGGGAAAATCTGTACAACAATAGCCCATGGACTTACACAGACACCATCACAGGTAAAAAGGTAATGACCTTGGAAAACCTATGCTCATTACTAGAGATAGGTCTCTATCTTTCCCAACTCCCTCCAAAGTGCCAAAGAGAAGCCGCAAAAAGGGATTTAAACACTAGTAACCCATTAGCTTATACTTACATCTTAGACATCACCAACGCTTGCAACATCTCCCTCTCTTACCAGCACCATTTTGCTAGACTAAATAGCCTTCAATCACAACAGCCCCCTAGCCCCAATCTAGCGCAACCATCTAACTGTTGTTCCTACCATCTTTCAATAAGTCACAACACCAGAGACTGCATACAGAAACAACAAATGCAAGCACAACACCGCGCCACCCCTTACTCAGTTCATGGAACTACTTCCCACACTGATTCTCAGTGTAGAGCGCAGCAATACCAACAACCACAGGTACAACACCGCGCCACCCTTTGCTCAGTTCATGGAACTACTTCCCACACTGATTCTCAGTGTAGAGCGCAATAATACCAACACCCACAGGTACAACACCGCGCTACCCCTTGCTCAATTCATGGTACCTCCCACACTGATTCCCAATGTAGAGCTCAACAACAAACCAAACAACTCCCACCCACCCCTAGACCACCCACCATGTCAAAACCAACACAACCAGGCAAATACTGCAACCTACACAAAACCACAACTCACTCCAACGAAGAGTATTCTCAACAAAAATCACAACCACAACCACATCAGAGAACAAACAAACAAGTCACCACACCTCGACAACACCTTTCTCCCACACAACACATACAACTCAACACCGATTGGGGGAACGTGCACCAGCCTCACGCACCAGACCACCATAGGAACATCCGACACACCACACAACTATATCACCCTAAAGGTGAAGTTAGATCAAATTACTGTTGACATGATGGTTGATACAGGAACAAACCTGAACCTCATCCCCAGAGCTCTCTACGAAGCACTAAATGACCCACCCCAAATCCAGTATTCAAATACGGAAGGTCTATTGATAGAAGGATCTACCATATCACTTCACGATATGATTGATTTAAACATAGAGGTAAACAATTCCCAAGTAGGTTTCACATCCTTCCACTTAGCTGATGAATGGAGTCTCGACCAACAAGGTATAATAGGTTTAAAGTGACTACGAGACTGGAAGTCCATCATCAACTTAGATACCAACAAAATCTCCTTCCGAGATGAAAGTAATGAGTCAACCCTTCCTGAAACACCCGACCCAGACACACAACCTCTTTCATATCTATCTAGCTTAAATAAACCCTCTCCAACTAAGAGCTACTCATTCCGTCCACCACCTTATGTCACCTCAAAAGCACTGATGTCTAACACAGTCATCATACCCCCTAGACATTCAATAACTGTTCCACTATACATACCCGGAGCAATAGAACACCAGGATGTCATAATTGACCCAGATACGTCAATAATAAATAACATAACCTTGGAATCCTCCTGGGATATAATATCAGAAAATAAACACACCCTAGCTATGTTAACAAATCTCTCCGATCAACACCGCAAAATCAGGAAGAACACAAAAATTTGTTCAGTCCATCTCCATAATTCCCCAATCCAGGAACCACTCCCACAACACATCAACACTGTAAGACCACCACAAACTCTCACCCCTATCCACCCCAACCAAATCACATCAGCAAACGGAGAGATGAATGACAAGCTACTGACCCTCCTACAAAGGAATAGATCGGCTATCGCCTTAGAAGGCGAACCCTTAGGCAAATGTGATATAATCAAACATCACATCCAAATTCCCCCCAACATCACATCCAAATTCCCCCCAACATACACTCCCGCTTACCGCATACCCCACAGTAGGAAAACACAAGTCAACAACAGTGTACACGAGATGTTACACCAAGGCGTAATTTCTCACTCCCAAAGTCCATGGAACAGTCCCCTCTTCCTAGTCCCAAAGAAAGACGGAACTTTACGCCCTGTTGTTGACTTTAGGAAAGTCAACAACCTAACTCAATCTGACCCACACCCCCTCCCCGCCATGCAAGATGTCTTACAAACCATCGGTATTGGAAATTCAGTTTTTTTCCACAATTGACCTTAAGTCAGCCTTCTGGCAGGTCGAGCTCACCGATAAATCTAAACCCGTAACTCCATTCTCCACTGACAAGGGACATTTCCATTTCGAGCGTATGCCCTTTGGCCTTAAGAATGCCCCCTTAACCCAACAAAGATTGATGACCCGCATTTCCAGCGACATGATAGGAATCTCATTATTCGTCTACTTAGACGACCTCATCATCTATAGTCTCACACAAACTGGCCACCTTCACACACTAGAGATTGTCCTAAAAAGACTCAAAAACACAGGATTGAAAATCCAACTAGGAAAGTGTAAATTCCTACAGACGGAACTCACCTTCCTAGGCCATAAGGTAGATAGCCAAGGCATCCATACCACACAGATAAGATAGATACCATAAACAATTTCCCAAACCCCAGAAACGCAGATGAAACTAGAAGTTTCGTAGGACTAGCATCTTACTACAGACATTTCATACACAAATTTGCAGAAATTGCATCCCCTCTCACCAAATTCACAAGAAAAGGCGAGCCTTTCAAATGGTCTGAAGAGGAACAGACAAGTTTCAACACCCTTAAACATGCTCTTACCACAGCCCCTGTCCTTACCTTTCCTGACATGAAGAAAGTATTCCTTCTTTACACCGACGCCTCCTCTAAAGGAATAGGCGCAGTCTTACAGCAGATAGATGAAAACGGGAAAGAGCACCCCATAGCCTACGCAAGTAGAGTACTGAATAAGCCTGAAAGTAACTATTCAACTACCCACAAAGAAGGACTTGCATTGATATGGGGCTTGAAACATTTTAAATACCTTATACTAGGGTATAAGATTACAATCTTTACAGACCATCAACCCCTAGTCTACCTCTTTAACACTAAAGACTTACATGGCAGAATTGCCAGGTGGAAAACCACCCTATTGGAGTTCGATCCAAAGATAACATATCTAGCGGGAAAAGCTAACATAGTAGCTGACACTTTAAGCAGACAAACTCACGTCTCATCACTAACACAAACAACATGCATTCCGATGCAAGAACTTAGACATGAAACAGACAATGACCCGACATGGTCTCAAATAAAACAGCATCTCCTTTCAAGAACTCCCTTACACTCCCGACCACCTGTCCCTATAGACGAACTCAAACTGGTCGACGGAATCATAAGGAGAACCACTAATGACAGGGAAGTAACTGTCGTTCCCAGAGTCCAAGTTCCCAAGGTCCTACACATATTGCACGACAGTGCAATGGGAGGCCACTCAGGCAGAGATAAGACACTGAACACTGCTAGGCACTCCTTCTACTGGGTCAACATGAAAAAAGATATAACCACACACATAGACTCATGTGTAACTTGCAACCAATTCAGAGGACCTGACCCCAAAATACTCAATATCAAAGACATCCCGCTCCCTGCTGAGCCATGGGAAACACTTGGCATTGACTTACTGAAAATGCCAACGAGCCATCAAGGTTCCAATTACGTACTCACGGCAGTCGATTATCTGTCCAAATACACCATCCTAGTCCCATTACAAGACAAAACAGCAGAGACTGTAGCCAAAGCCTTAGTTAACAATATATTCTGCAGATACAACATTCCCACACGAATGTTATCTGACAACGGGTCAGAATTAAAAAACGAGGTAATGCGCGAAATAGCACATCTTTACAATGTAGATCAAACTTTCGCCACTGCCTACCACCCACAAGTGAATGGACTTACAGAGCGCACCAATCGCAAAGTGCTTGAAGTCCTCAGACCTTTGGTCAACGATCTCATGGACAGTTGGGAAGATTGGCTACCACAGGTACAAGCCAGTATCAACAGCACAGTCAACTCCGCAACAAAGATGTCTCCCCATGAGATCATTTTTGGCCAAAGAATGCGCCTTCCCTACCAAATCTTCAACCCCTCCCCCCTTATACAATCTAGATAATCTCACCCAATGCCTAAAAAGAGGAATGCAAACCATTTATAAGCAAGTCAGAGAAAACCTCAAGGTAGCCCAAGAAAGAACAAAAACAAAACAACACAGACGTTCATCTCCACTTGACATAACACTTGGAGACACAGTCATGGTCAAAGACTCAAGCAGGACTAACAAACTCAAACCCAAGTTCCTAGGCCCCTTCACAGTCACAAGCTCACTCCCTAACAATGTTTTCCTACTAACAGATCCTTCCGATCACACAACCGTAACCATACATGGAGAGAAATTGAGAAAAGTTAAACTCAACCTAGACCCAACTCCACCCCCCACCTACAACCCACCTACCGCACTCACACATAACTCACCCAAGCGCAAGTCCCATCCCATGACTCTGCGTCGACGCAACTAAACATGCACTCTAGCTCTCGCCCCTGAAGATGCAGGACGTCATGTATCTCTCAGTGGAGGTTAAAATGGCTATTTCCAATAAGAACTCCCTTCCGCATATCTAGTGAAACTTCTCCACTTCCTTCCGACCAATATAACCTTAGCGAGAGTCATATAGACATATCCTCATTCACTGAGACATAACCTTCATCCACAGGATGAATACAATACTACTACTACTTCACTTCGTCCACCTCTCCCTCTCCACCCCCGTTTTGATCCCAGGAGCAGTCATCAACACCATGGAACCGCCGCATGCGTAGAAGATTCCATAATGGTAAAACTGAGAATTTCCCCAGATACTCTGCTAAAACCCCTCACAAAATTACATAAAGACCTCATAGACATAGAAAAATTAATCTCCACCCAAATACCCAACACCACTCATCAAAACCATGAAACCTCCATGACACTATACCACAACGTCAACTCCTTACATGACAAGATCAATACGATCAAATACACAATATACCACCTCCCCAACCCAGACAATGAGAACCCAAAGACCAGTAGAACCAAACGCGGATTGTTCGATTTTATCGGAATAATCTCTAAATCGCTATTCGGGACTGCAACTGAACAAGACTTACAAACAATCCAAACACACATAGGAAATATAACAAAAGTACTACATCAACAAGGTAAACTCATCAATCTAAACTCTAAGAACATCGACCTCCTCGCTGACTCAATCAATTCGGTAATTGATAAGTTCAACAACCTCGCAGCATTTACAAATTCCCAGTTATCTAAGATTACCAATTCCCAAACAGCCCTCTTCTTCCTTCACCACCTAAATGAACTAGACAAACAATTAGACAAGCTATTAGACCATAGTAATCTTATCCAAAGAGATATTTGGAACGCCCACGCAGGTATAGTCAACTTTCAAATGATCACTCCAACCCAACTTGATCAAACACTACGACAAGCCCACAATACATTGAAACTTACCCCCTTCTTCTCCCGAAATGAAATACATCATTATTACCCCATCTTAACATCAACTATCTTTCAAGAATTCATTCTAATAAACATTCCGATGGACCCGATCAAGAGATTCTCCCTTTGGGAAATTTATCCCTTCCCCTACCCCTACCAAAACCGCACAATGACCCTCAACCTACCAACCTCCACCATCCTAAAATCGGCAGACGGCCAATGGATCCCACTAACCTCACCAGAAACCATGGCAATTTGCAAGATAGCACGACCCAACTTCCATATCTGTCCAGCTTACCCCTTCCATTTCCAATTAACCAAATCCCAACCTTGCCTCTCAGAACTCACAACACCCAAAGTCAATTTTTCCGTGACGTGTGACTTTCGCTTCTCAGACAACACTCAAATACACCACACCCACGTAGGACATAAACACTTCATATTTCTTCCCCACCCCACATTAGTGTCAGTGATATGCCTACACAAACCACCCTCCCATCATAGGATCAACGGCTCTATCACTCTACCAGACAACTGCCACATCTACATGATGGACTCAATGCTCCTCCCAAACAAACTCCACCAACAAGGCACTCTCAACATGACCCACGATCTAGGTTCCATAACCCAACTAACACTCCCACCCCTCCCTAAGATCCCCGATACCATCCTCCAAAGTAAGATAGACATGGTACACCTCCTAAATAAATCAACTACCCTTGGTATGGACTCCTTAGACCTACATTACAAAATATTACCTTATGCATCCACTGCCCTCTCAATCTTAATCATCCTTTTTATATTAGTGGTACTAACCAAATTCCTTTGCACGAAATAAGACCATCAAACAGTCTCAACCCCCCTTTCCCAAATTATTGTAAACCTAGATTAAGTTGAACTTTGTATCTCACCAATATCTTATCTTACTATAATGACAAACAAACTCACAGATAAGAGTTTGTCAGAAATAATAAGAAAGTGTCACAAAAACTCTTAGATAAAAGTTGAATATATGTAATGTTGGTGAGACACAACCATATTCTTTTTTCAGAGACAAAACATCGCATACCCATCCTTCTAGCTCAAAATGCCCTCTTGGGACCCCACAATCACTTCAACATCACACACCCCATCTCCACATATATCCACCCAAGATTTTGTGTCTCTGACTTTATAACTATATAACCATATATATGTACAGATATTTTCTTAACCATGTAACATTAGGTGCCGGGAGCCACCTAACCCCAGGGGGAGGGCGATATGTATACGCCACCATATACATGATGAGTAATATCACTCACACACTCACTCACCCCACTCACTCCCTCACTCACTCACTGGTCCACCACCAAGCACATCCTCCCAATCTTGCTGACTGAGCGGTTGCCGACACAGCACTTCCTGCCCGTGTGACCAGCACCACCACAAGCAACCGATACACACACACACACGAACATACTCATAAGTGC
>NC_134813.1:47329866-47349866 GCF_046742065.1 Oratosquilla oratoria
TCTGTAAATCATTACATCAAGGAAAGGGAAATGATTATTTTCTTCTATTTCCATGGTGAATTTAATGGAAGGGACCAAGGCATTGAGTTTAGTTAATAACAAAGTAGGATCATCATTTGCAGGCCAAATACATAAGATATCATCAATGTATCTGTACCATGTGACACAATGGGGGAGAATCTTTGGTAATAAATTAGTTTTAAAAAATTCCATGTAAAGATTGCTAAGAACTGGAGAAAGTGGGTTACCCATAGCCATACCAAACTTTTGCTGGAAATAATTACCGTCAAATACAAAATATGAGTCAACAATGCAGAATCTAATTAGATCAATGATAGTGGTGGTAGGTAGTGGCAAATCATGTTTCTTTAATTCTTCTTCAAGGTACACCAACAGATCAAAAACAGGTACACGAGTGAATAATGAAGTAACATCATAACTTATCAATTTAAAATGGTAATTCAAATTTAGGTTATTAAGCTTATCAGCTAAATCAACATTGTTCTTAATGTGGCTACTGGAGATGGAGCCTACAAGAGGACTTAAAATAGACACAAGCCACTTAGATAATTTATAACTGGCAGATCCTATGGAACAAGTAATAGGTTTCACTGGGTTATCAGGCTTGTGGGTTTTGATTAATCCATACATGTATGGCAGAGAAGGTGAAGTGGATGAGAACTCTTTGATTAAGTGGTCATGACCTTTTAAAAGTTGTTTCAATTTTGATCTAGTTTGTTGTTGACGGACTCTAAAGGATTTTTCTTTAACTTAGTGTATGTATCTTCATCACTCAATAAAGTTTTCATTTTGTCAATGTAATCGTTCTTATTCAATATTACAACACTATTACTCTTACCTGCTTTAGTAACATGCAATTCTTTGACATTCTTTAAATTGTTGTACTCTTTGAGAAAATGTTTAGGGCAAATGGGCTGGTTAGAGTTAGAGAAAGAATTATACACAAAACCTTTGCAAATCTTAATGTCATCACTGGATACATCAATTTTTTCAGGTTACAAAAGGCTTTGGCTCTACTAACACTATCCACCTGTTTGGATGTAGCAAAACTAAGTCCATAACCCAAAGCACAATTGGCATCATCACTTAAGGGTTTGTCTGACAAATTTATTACAAAATTTGGATTTGCATGCTTGGTCCAGTTACTGTCTTTGATTAAACTACCAAGTTTTTTGTCAAGTTAACACTAAGGGTATTACACACAAACCTAATTTTTTCATAACAATAATCAAACAGTTTTGATTTCTAATCCACCGGTATAGCACGATCAAATTCACGTTTCTTTGATCCCAAAACTTGGAACATGGCATTCACTTCAATTTTCGTGATCTCAATATGTTTCAGTAGAATAATTCTTTGAAATTCTTCAAAAGGTCTCTCGCACTAAATTGACAATCTGTTGTTGAGAAGAGACTTAGGTAACACTTGCTCTTCTAAACACCGTTTCAGGAACCTCAGTCCAAGTTTCATCTTGTGGGACTTGGAGAGAGCTGAACAGAATTCAGTGACGAAGGGAGAAAGTCCAGGGCAGTAAGCAATAAAGTCTTAGGAGTAGCGCGTGGTATCCATTTTGCACGAGAAATCACATAAACTCGTGATTCTAAATATGCGGAAAAAGGAGACAAGAATATATACACAGAGTATAAAGTCAGGAAGGGAACCGGGAAAGGTTGTGAGGCTCTATTGTCGACCTGACCCGTTCGCGGCAGCGGACGTTTGGGCCACTACCTTTTTCACAATAAAATTGTCCAGTTTGTACCTACCATGACTTAAATTTAAGTTATTGACAAATGTATCTTTGTTGATAAGCTTAATAACCTAAATTTAGATTACCATTTTAGATTGATAAGTTATGATGTTACTTCATTACTAACTCGTGTACCTGTTTTTGATCTTTTGGTGTACCTTTCAACTAGAATTTCGTCAAGCTACCTCATATTTTTAAGACTTTCAACATTCAAGTGGCATTTAAGAACTCAAATACAGTTAGAAGTCTTTTAATTAAAAACTCTCCTTATAAGTAAAAGGGATGCATCTATTCAATTCCATGTAGAAATTGCGAGAAATGCTATATTGGTCAGACTGGAAAAGAACTAAAAGTAAGGTTAAAACAACATCAGTATAGCGTCAAGAGTGGGCAAATTTCTAATGCATTATTTATTCACCTAAGGGATTTTAATCATTGCATAAATTGGGAGGGTGCTAAAGAAATTGTTAGAAATAAGTCATATTTGACTAGAAATATAATAGAATGCCGTCTGATTAAAGATACATTTGTCAATAACTTAAACTTAAGTCATGATATGTACAAACTGGAGCGTAGGAGCCGTCACGTAGTCTGTGGGATCCTTCTGAGGATCTACGCTGCCTCGTGTTGGAGCAGTAAAGCCATAGGGATCAATGAGAGGACATCACAAGTGTGCACGCAACTGGGATACCCCTTTCTTGATCCTGTATCTCTTTACTAGGCGTCATGACCTTCATGCTTCTGATGGGATCTATCTTACTCGCAGAGGCAAAGATGTTCTTACAAACCTCATTATTGGAGTTTATAATCAACTAGTTCTGGGGTATTGGCGGCATGATATTGTGGCAGAGTAGCATGCAGTTGATACTTTAGGATCTATAAGGGGTGCCCCAACGGACCAGAGCCACACATAATTTTGTCTGTGATAGAGGAAAACTCTGTTCATAGAGAAATGATGACACTTTTATACTACGACTGTCACTCCGTTATGGTATCCCCCAACCCCTTGCTACTGTCCTGTACCATTTCTCTGAATATTCATTTCCTTTTACGCCTACCCTGTGGTGGGGGAAAAGAATGCTACCATCAAGTCTTCTCAATTGAGTCGTAAGAGGCGACAAAAAATGGGACGGGGGATGGGATTAGGAGTCCTAGTACCTGTAGCCCTAAAGGGGACATTCCTAAAAAAAAAAAAAAAAAAAAAAAAAAAAAAAAAAAAAAAAAAAAAAAAAAAAAAAAAAAAAAAAAAAGTAAAGGCATAAGAGGGTCTGGGAGTTTTCCAACCAGTATCCTAAGGTTTGGGTCTTTTAATTTTCGTGAATGTGGTACAGATGAGAGTAAAAGGGAAGAGATAGACTGTATGTTTGTGAGAAGAAAGATGGATGTATTGGCTTTGAATGAAACTAAAATGAAAAGGAGGGGCGAGTGTGAGTTTGGGAGTGTAGTTGTGAGGTTCTCAGGAGTGAAGAGGGGACGAGGGAGAGAAGGGGTGGCTATACTAGTAAGTGAAGAGATAGGTAAGCGTGTTGTGGAGTAGAAAGAGGTTTCTTCAAGCTCAATGTGGATGAAGGTGAAGCTGGGAAGGGAGATGTGGGTTTTTGTAAGTGCGTATGGGCCTGGTAGTGAGAAGAGCGTGGAGGAAAGGGAAGTTTTTGGGTAGATTTAGGTGAGTGCATAGAGGGATTAGGGAGAAATATCAATGCAGTTGTATTGGGAGACCTCAATGCTAGGGTAGGAAACGAACCAGTAGACGGAGTGATTGGAAAATATAGAGTTTCAGGTAAAAATCGTAGTGGAGAGTTGATGGTGGAGATGTGTTTTGAAAGAGAGTTGATGATAGCAAATACAGTGTTTAGGAAGAAAGTCAAGCATAAGTACATATGGGAGAGGGTGGTGGGTAGGAGGGTGGCAGATAGAGCGTTGATGGACTATATAGTGGTGACCAGGAGTATGATAGGAAGAGTTAAGGATGTACATGATCTAAGGGGAGAGAGTAGGGGAATATCAGATCTTTTTCTGGTGAAAGGTAAATTGAGAGTGGAGAATAGGAGGAGAAAGAGGAAAAGAGCAGAAGGTAGGGAGGTACTTAGAGTGACCTGCTTAAATGAGAAAGAAAAGGAGAAGGAGTATAAGAAGAAGCTGAGAGAGGAGTGGGAGGGAGTGAAGGATAGAGTAGAACTAGGAGTGGAGGAGGAATGGGGATGGTTAAAGGAGGGAGTCATAAGGTGTGCAAAGATGTTGTGTGGAACAAGGAGGGCGGGCGGAAATAGAATTAATGGTAGTGAGTGGTGGGATGAGGAAGCAAAGAAGGGTGTAGAAGAGAGGGAGCAGGCTTTCATATATTGGCTACAAATTAGGACGAGGGAATCGTATGAGAGGTGCAAAGTAAAGAGAAGGGAAGTTAAATATATTATAAAGGAAGCAAAGAGAAGAGCATATGTGAAATGGGGTAAGAGAAGGACAGAAAATTTTGAAAGTAATAAAAAGATGTTTTGAAAAGATATCACAAGAGGAAGAGGAGACGAATCAACTAGAGAAGAAAAATTAAAAGGTGCAGATGGAGAGATGATAATGGAAGAGAAGGTAGTGAGAGGAAGGTGGGTAGAGTATTTTAGGGAGTTGCTAAATGTGAAGGAGGATAGGGAGGGAAAGGTAGTTGCAGTGGAAAGCGATAAGAAAATAAGAGTGATGATTGAGGAAAATGGAGGAGAAATAGGGAAAGATGAAGGGAAAGCAGCTGTTAAGATGATGAGAGCAGGTAAGGCACCTGGATTGGATGGATGCCATGCAGAATGTGTGAAAAAAAGAGGTACAGTTGTGATAGACTGGCTGGTGAGGTTATCTAATGATTGTTTAGGAGAGGGTATAGTGCCGGAGGACTGGAGGAGTGCCTGTATAGTTCCGCTTTACAAGGAAAGGGGGGACAAGTGCGAATGTAGTAGTTTCAGAGGGATCAGCTTGTTGAGTGTAGTTGGGAAGGCTTATGGGAGGGTCTTGATTGAAAGGATTAGGAGAGGAACAGAGGGAGTAATTGGTGAGGAAAATACGGTTTTAGGACAGGTAAGACAGATATGTGAGAAAGCTATAGGAAAAGGTAAGGATGTTTTTTAGCCTTTTATGGATCTGGAAATGGCTTACGACAGGGTAGACAGGAGGGCACTGTGAGAGGTACTGCATATATATTGGATAGGAGGAAAGCTGTTAAGAGCACTCAAGAGCTTTTACGAGAGTAGTAGAGCTTGTGTTAGGATTAAAAATGGAGAGTGAATGGTTTGAGGTAAAGGTGGGACTTCGTCAGAGATGTGTTATGTGACCCTGGCTATTCACTCTATACACGGATGGGGTGGTGAGAGAGGTGAATGCAAGGGTAGTGGGTCAGGGGTTGGAGATGGTTAAAGAAAATAGAGAAAAGTGGGAGGTGAGCCAGTTGTTGTTTGCTGACGACACTGCACTTGTAGCAGGATCAGAGGAGGTATTGGGGAAGTTAGTGACAGAGTTTGAGAAGGTTTGTGAAAGAAGGAAGCTGAAGATAAATGTTGGTAAAAGTAAGGTGATGAGATGCACAGGGGGAGAGAGCGACAGCAGGCTGGAAGTGAGCATTAAGGGTGAAAGACTGGAGGAAGTGGATAGTTTTAGATACTTAGGTGCGAATGTGGCAGGGAAGGGAGAAGTGGGGGTGGAGGAGAGTGTAGATTGAGAGAAGCAAGTAAATGCCTGGTGGATTAAAAGGTGTAATGAAAAATATACATCTGGGAATGGATGCCAAGAGGAGGTTATATGAAGGAGTAATTGTGCCGACAGCACTGTACGGGGCAGAAACATGGAACATAAGAGAGGAAGAGAGAAGGAGTTTGAATGTGTTTGAGATGAAATGTCTGAGAAGTATGATAGGGGCTTCTAGGCTAGATAGAGTGAGAAATGAGTAGGTGAGGAGGAGAACAGGGGTGGAAAGAGAACTGGAAGATAGGATTGATGAAAGAATATTAAGATGGTTTGGACACATGGAAAGAATGAGTAAAGAAAGATTAGTAAAAGAGGTGTAGAAGGCGTGGGTGGAAGTAGTGAATATGAGGGGGCGTCCTAGGATGAGATGGATGGGTGGGGTGAAAGGGGAATTACAAAAGAGAGGAATGTCTGTTGAGGAAGGATGGGAGAGGACAGAAGATAGGGGTGAATGGAGAAGGGTTGTGTATGGATGCTGCTACGATGCATGAGGGGGAGTGGGTGGGGGATTCGGGATGGGGGTGTGGAAGTGTGTATGAGAAATAGTTTGACGCAGCCTGAAGGGATTTCCCCTCGTCTTCTCCTTTTCTGCATGAGGGGACGGGAAGGGGAGTCTCTGAATTAATGAAGCGGCCTTGCTGTGAATGTGCTGTGTCTTGCGACACTGCTTCTGACCCAGAGCAGTGGACAGGTTGCAGGGATGACCCGTCATCCAGGAGGTGGCATTTCAGCTTACAGATTGGAAGGCTAAATTAAGCGAAAGACCTATAGATCAGATGTGGGAAATGTTTCAAAATACGCTTACTATGATGATTCATACTTACATCCCGTTTAGGAACAGACGCCTTCCAAATCAGCCTCGTCCAAAATGGCTTCACAAAGAAACTAAGAAAAGTATTGCTAAAAAGAGACAGGCTTATAAGAAATACAAGCACTCGGGTTCACCTAATGACTATCGAAGTTATGTAATAATACTTAGAGATTTAAAAAAGAATACAAAAAGAAAAACGAAAACGACAATACAAAATGTCCATGCCTGTGTTTTAGAGAAAGTGAAACAGGATACATATAATAGTTTGTGTGCAGAATTAACCTAAACAAATGCACAAAAAATGTATGTAGGTGTAATATATGGGCTACAAACATTATCATTAGCAGATGACAAACTGTTGTTTCAAGAACTGTTTAGTTTCTGCAACCGGAATTTATTGACAATGAGTGATTTTAATTTTACTGATATTGATTGGAAAATCATTGAACATGGCCAAATAGGTAGTCTCTTGATTGATTTTCTCGGTGACAATTACTTAATTCAGCATGTAAAAGAGCCCAAAGACATGGAAATTTACTCGACTTATTGGTCACTAGCCTCGAAAGCATGATAAACGATGTAGAAGCTGGTGAAACTATTGCAAGTAGCAATCACAATTTAGATTCAAACTGCTAAAAAATTTGGAATACATACTTGTGTATCTAAAATACCTGATTTTAGTAAAGCTCAGTTCATAGGATTATGTCAGGGGCTTCAGCTTACAGATTGGGAGGCTAAATTAAGCAAAAGACCTATAAATCAGATGTGGGAAATGTTTCAAAATATGCTTAATAGGATGATTCATACTTACATCCCGTTTAAGGACAGACGCCCCCCAAATCAGGCTCGCCCAAAGTGGCTTGACAAAGAAACTGAAAAAGTATTGCTAAAAACAGACAGGCTTATAAGAAATACAAGTGCTCGGTTGCACCTAATGGCTATCGAGGTTATGTAATAATACAGGGAGATTAAAAAAAAAAAAAAAACGAAAAGGACAATACCAAATGAATATCGCTGATAAATCCAAAGAAAATCCCAAATCATTCTACGGTTACATTAGAGATAAAAGGGTTATTAGAAATAATAGTGACCCACTATTATCTACTGACTGTCAACTTAAATATTCAAATGAAGGAATGTGTGATATCTTAAACAAGTATTTTAGCTCAGTATTCGTAAACAAAACACCTCAAAGCGAACTCCAAGCTGAAACCCGAGAAAGGTTTGTGGTGAACTTACTACGATAAATATAACCAAAAATAAATAGATAATTAAAATAAAAGGTGTATAGAAAATCTCAAAGTTAATAAAACATCAGGGCCTGATTGTTGTTTCATATTCAAAAAAGGTAACAAAAAGAAACCAAATAGCTACTGGCCTATGAGCTTGACTTCAATCGTAGGAAAAAAATTGGGAAATATAATCAGAGATGCTATCAAACATCATTTAGAAAGTAACTGTTTGATAAATGGTAGCCAGCATGGATTCAGGCAGAAACGTTCTTTCGTGACTAGCTTTCTCGAATTTTACAACGTGGTCATCTCGAATTATAACAAAAGAAACAATACAGATTTAATATATCTAAACTTTGCATAAGCTTTTGATACCGTACCCCACGAAAAACTACTTCCTAAATTGGCTTGACACGAAATAAGTGGTTGTCTATCATTTTGAACTAATAATTGGTTGAATGATAAAAAATAGAGAGTTGTTCTAGGTGGCAAAATTTCTAGATGAAAATTTTTTACGAGTGGAGTTCCTCAGAGTTCCGTTCTTGGGTCACTTCTATTCTATATATATGTAAATGATATAGATCACGGACTAAAATCTATTGTCTCCAAATTTGCTGATGATACAAAAAAGTGCGGAATGGCAAATGATCACTTATACCAATTAGATATTCAAGAAGATTTAGATAAACTACACCAACGGTCCGAAAAGTGGCTAATGAAATTTAACACAAGTAAATGCAAGGTTATGCACATAGGTAAAAATAAGAGTAAGTACATATACAATTTATCTGGAAATACGTTACCAAAAGTGGATAGTGTAAAGGATCTCACCGTAAATATCAGTAACGATCTCAAATCATCTAAGTAGTGTATTTCAGCCTCTGAGAAAACAAATAAGATTCTAGGACTGATTGCGCGATCTTTTGAATTCAAAAGTTCATCTCTCATTAACAAGCAATATAAATCGTTAGTTCGTCAACATTTGGAATATGCTGTTTACGTATGGTCACCGAATATCATTAAAGACATTGACAGATTGGAAAAAGTACAACGGCAAGCCACAAAACCGGTTCCAAATATAAAAAATAAATCATACGAAAATCGACTAAAACATATGAATCTGTTTTCCCTAAAAAAGGGTAGACTCAGAGGTGACTTGATACAAGTTTTTAAGATTCTAAAGGTAATTGACAACATCAAAAGTGATTTTTTTTTCACTGAATAAGAATCACATAAGAAACAATAATCTCAAACTGTCAGGAAATAGATCTAATTTGGAAGTGGGTGGAAACAACTTTGCCAACCGTGTAGTTAATGAATGGAATAAACTTCCTGCAGAGGCAGTGCAATGTAGATCAGTTCGAAGCTTTATGATTCAACTAGATAAGCACCTACGCAAAATGCTGTAATACCTGCCATTTATTTTATATTATTTTTTGTTTGCTTCTTTGTTTCTTTGCTTGTTTGCTATTATTTGTTTGTTTATTATTATTTGCTTTATTTCATTTATTATTATTTATCTGTCAATTTATATTTTTTTTTACTATTTACATATTTGTTTATTATCTAACTTTACCTATGCATTTATTCATCTTATTTATTATTATTTGTACTATTATAGTTTTTATTTATTTATTCATTTATTCAATATTATTTTTTTTTGCATCCGATCTAGTTATAGACCAAAAGGTCTCCTGTCGGCATGCTCCTTTGCATATACATACATACATACATACATACATACATACATATACATACATACATACATACATACATATATATACATATATATATATATATATATATGTGTGTGTGTGTGTGTGTGTGTGTTTGTGTGTGTGTGTATTTACCTAGTTGTATTTTACGGGAAGGGGAGCTATGCTCGTGGGGTCCCGTTTTCATATCTCATTTTATCTAAACTATTTTTAAATTCATGTATTGTTTTTGCACACACCACTTTCTCATCTAACTTGTTCCAACTGTCTATTACTCTGTGAGGAAACCTGTTCTTTTTCAGACCTCTTCTATAGCTGTCTTTCTTGATTTTCTTTCCGTGTCCTCTTGTATTTCTATCATCCCATTTTATTAGATTCTCTCTATCAATAATTTCTATGTCTTTCATGATTCTGTAAATAGCTATCAAATATCCTCTCTCTCTCTTCTTTTCTATAGTGTCTGTAGCTCAAGTTTTGCTAGTCTCTCTTCATATGATAGTTTTGAGAGTGCTGGTGCCAATTTTGTAATTGTTCTTTGTATTCTTTCAAGTTTTTTTATACATTATTTTTTTTTGTACTTGGTGACCACATCGTTGCTGCATATTCCAATCTTTGTCTTATCAGAGTGATTAGAATTTTCTTCACCATTTCTTCATTCAGGTATGTAAATGCCACTTTGATTGTTCTTATTAAATTATAAGTTTCTCCAAAAAAATTATTTATATGTTTCTCAGGTGACATATTATTCATAACAATGACTCCCAGGTCCTTCTCATTTTCAACTTTTTTTTATTCCTTCTTCTCCCAATTTATATTATCCTGTTATTCTGTTTTTGCTTTTTCCAAATTCCATTATACTACCCTTATTAGTGTTGAACTCCATCTCCCACTTCCTACTCCATTCCCATACTTTATTGAGATCACTCTGTAGTGACTCACAATCTTCTTCCGTGTTCACTTTTTTTTTAACAGTTTTGCGTCATCTGCAAAGAAGCTCATATAACTTTCAATTTCTTCGTCCATATCATTAATATATATATAGCAAACATTATTGGGGCCAGAACTGGTCCTTGTGGAACACCACTTATTACTTCATCCCATTTTGAGTGTTTGTCTCTTATCACTACTCTCATTTTTCTTTCTTGCACAAAGTCTTCCATCCATTTAAGCAGTTTGCCCTGTATTCCTCCTTCAGTTTCTAATTTCTTAAGCAACTTCTTATGTGGTACTTTGTCAAAAGCTTTTTTTAGGTCTAGAAATGCACAATCAGCCCATCCATCTCTTTCTTGTATTATATCTATTAGCCTTGAATAGAAACATATTAAATTAGTGACGCATGATCGTCCTTGTTTGAATCCAAATTGCCTTGGATTTAGCACGTTCTTTTTTTCTAAATATTTTACCCATCTACTTTTGACAATTCTTTCATAAGTTTTTGCTATTGTACTTGTAAGAGAGACTGGTCTATAGTTGGTAGGGTCTTCTTTATTTCCCCCTTTATATGTAGGTACTATATTTGCTTTTTTTCCAATCTTCTGGAACTTTTCCTTCTTTCAAGGAACTGTTTATTATGCTATGTATTTTGTCTGCCAGTTCATTCCTGCATTCCTTCAAAACCCAGTTTGCTATTTCATCTGGTCCATGCGATTTTCTGACATCAAGATTATTCAAGTGTTTCATTATTTCATTCTTTGTTACTTCTATTTTTCAATAGGGGGGACTTTCTCTTTCCATTCGATCTCCCAAGGTTGTATGTTCTCCCTTGTAAACACTAATTTAAAATGCTTGTTCATAATTTCTGCCATTTCTATTTCCTCTGTGTATTCAACTCCTCCTTGTCTTAATTTCTCTAAATCTTGTTTGTTTTTCAGTTTGTTGTTTACAAATCTGTAAAATAGATTTGGTTGATCTTTACATTTTTCTATGACATCTTTTTCATATTTTCTCTTTTCCTCTCTGCACACTTGTACATATTCATTTCTATAACAAGTATATATTTTCCATTTTTCAGGTCTTGATTTCTTCCATTTGGTCCAAACTTTATCTCTTCTGTCTTTTAACTCGCTACAACTTTTGTTGTACCAGCACTTTACATATTCTTTTTCTTGGTTTTGTCTTGGGACATACTTTTCCACTCCTTTTCCATAATTTTTGTCAAAATATTCCATTTCTCTTCCACTGTTGTTTCTTCTTTGTATATTTTTTCCCAGTTTTCTTTTTGAAAGAATTCTCTTATTATATCAAAATTTGTTTTTTCATACATCATTCTTCCTTTTCTATATTGTTCATTTCTTTTCATGTATTTCTCCTCATCTAGTTCCAGTTCAATCAATATGTGGTCACTTTTACTTATTGGTGTCTTATATTCAATCTTTTCCACAAATTTAAGTTCAGATGTGATTACTAGGTCTAGTCTCGATGGTTCTTCTTCATTTCTATACCTAGTGTTCTCCTGTATCTATTGTGTCATTGTGTGGTCAATAATCATCTCGAGTAGAATATTTCCCTATGAGTCGTCTCCACCCTTTACTGTCATCTCTTCCCAGTAGACTTCTTTGCAATTAAAGTCGCCCAATATAACTATTCTTCCTCCATCTTCCATTATCTTATTTAATGTTATCCTTGTGTCTTTTAACATACTCTTATATTTACTCTCTTCCCACGAGGCAGATTTGGAGGCACATAGTTTATTACAAAATTTCTGCTCTTCTTATCTCTGTCTTCCACTTCGTTCATAATCATCTCTACTGTATTCTTTCCATATGTGACACACCTCACATTTATATCCTTAGTCAGGAACATAACTCCACCCCCTTGTTTTGTCTCTCTGTTTCTAATCCAATAATTATATGCATTATGTCCTACACTGTTGGGTGGTAGTAGACCTTTTAATTTTGTTTCTACAATTCCCATTATGTCCGGTTCTTTTCCCTTCAGATAATCATTCAGTTCATTCAATCCTGTTATTAATCCATCTATATTTCTGTAAGACACTTTGAATTTTCTGCTACTTCCATTGCATTTTCTGTTTCCTTTTTTTTTTTCTAGTATGTCCCATTTACTTACTTTCATATTCACTACTCTCCAATAGAAATTCTCTTTTTCTGACGGTGTTCTGTTCTCGATTTTTTCCTTAGCTTCTTGTCTTTTACTTTTTCCCCCCTCTCTTTCCTTATTATTCATTTCCCTTTTTATCCATACCTTTTTATATTGTTCACTTGCTGCTAGATTCCCTGTTTTTGCTAAGATATTCTCTGCTGTCGTTTGTGACCTGAATTTAATTTTAATTGTCTGGTCTTATCTGTACTATACTCTCCGAGTCTATACATCTCTTCTATTTGTTTCATGATTTCAGGTTCATCTTCCTGAACTAATTCTAGTAAACTGCTTACTTTTTCTTTTTCCTCTTTGATTCTTGTGGTTCTATTTAGGTTATACTTCTCTTCCATTCCTAATATAATTATACATTTCTTTTTATCTGCTAAGTCTCTTACTATATTCTCCTTCTGTCTCATCACTTTAATAACTGAGTCTTCAGTTTGTTCTTTCATTTGCTGTTTAATTATGTCAGTAAATGTAACTTTACTGTTTTCTCGGATTTTTTTCCAACGCTGTGCTTCTTTTGCTATGGCCTCTTTATTGTCTTTATTATTCCTCTTTAATTCCTCATTCTTATATTTTACTTCTTTTAACTGTCTTTTTAATTCTTCTATTTCTTTAGTTAAGTTTTTGTTCACCTTCTCTAGTTCTTCCATTTTTTCAACTCTGTGCAATCTTTGCTATGCTACTGAACCTACTCTCCCAATGTTCGGTCATTTTTTTCAAGTTTTTCCTCTAGTCTTGCTAATCGAGGGAGGTTGGTATCCTCCCCCCTCCCTCATTAAATCCCTGGAAATTATTATCTTCACCTTCCATTGTGCTGCTCGTATCTATATTTCTAATCTTTACATTTTTGTTAGTCCCTTCTCCAAATTTCTCAGTCCTCCGCTTGTTTACAAGACGCCTGACCTCCTGGACCAAGTCCTCCCCTTCCTCATTTCCTTCCATTTCCCTCAGTAATTCCTCCCCTTCTCCTTTTTTCTCACCTTCCCACTACACCACGAGCTTTCCCCTTCCCTGTAAATAAAATAAGGTACTTCCTTGACGTTGAGAGCCACGTAAAATTTGATTTTTCTTCGGAACTCCAAGCTTCGCCGTCCATCCGACGAAAGTGTGTGTGTGTGTGTGTGTGTGTGTGTGTGTGTGTGTGTGTGTGTGTGTGTGTGTGTGTGTGTGTGTGTGTGTGTGTGTGTGTGTGTGTGTGTGTGTGTGTGTGTGTGTGTGTGTGTGTGTGTTTGTGTGTGTGTGTGTGTGTGTGTGTGTGTGTGTGTGTGTGTGTGTGTGTGTGTGTGTGTGTGTGTGTGTGTGCGTGCGCGCGCGTGCGCGAGAGTGCGTGTGTGCGCCCGAGGTCCCAGGGTGCAAGTTGAAATCAATGCACTTGTCCACCACACCTATATATTGTGCACCTCCTGTTTGAGGCCCCGGGACCTGGGAAACAAGTCTTTAGCAACCGGGTACCAGGTGCTCTTCCTTTCCACTTTACGTTAACAAGCCATGACGCACGAGGGAGCCAACAGATGGCTCTGTACACATTTCATTCAATCTCTTTGTTTAGTGCTTTGCCTGTTGGTGCTATTTCGCACAAGATAATCACATGACCTACTGAAATAAATGTGAAGAGCCATTAACAATGCATATGTTTTGTGTGCTGACCTTTTGTTAGATAAAAGCGTCTAGTAATTGATAATAGTCTACAAACTTTTTCATCTAGTGCAATCATGAATAAAAATGTTTTAACTCCCTCAATGCTGGTACCACCCTTTTCTAATAATCTCTTTTGGTGGTAGGATGAACTGCGTGTGAACAATATTTCCCGTATATTTATGTCCTACTTTACTTTTTGGCTATATATTTCTACTTGCATCTGCCTTCTGAGTATCATTCATAACTGAAATTCCTCGCGCAAGGAAAGGAACAAATTTGTTTAAATTGAACCTTTTGATTTATTTTTTCACATATGTATCTAACCTAGCTGCCATCAGAGCTTATTTAGCTGAAAGAAATACCTCTCTAACCAAATGGTTTAACCCTTTGATCCTTTCTGTATAGCTTATGATTTTCATCCAGTTGCCAATGGGAGATTCTGTTCGGTTAGAAGAATCCTTCTATCACCTAAATTGATTTTCTTCTTAGCAAGAGAGATGTGGATAAATTACTTCGTAAAGTTGACGCCCTTTGCATACTTCATTCGAAGTATCTCTACATGATTCTTTCAAGTGAGATGTCAATTTTATGAAAATGTCAGATATTAATGGATTAGCGCTGATAAAAGGAAACCCTCAATTACGGTTGTATGTCGTCGGTTGCTATAAATGGGAATATATTCAATATCTGATTGAAACATAGAAATATAGTACTATGTCATAGGGTTGTGGGGTTCATAGAGGTAGCTATAAAAAGAATATTCTCAATACTCGAGTAAGATCTAAAAATACAGTCGCATGTCATATGGTTGAAGAGTCGATGGAGATAGCTTCAACTCTTCTATTTTTAAGTCACAGGTCAGATGAAAAAGAGAGTATGGTGTTAGTCACGAACTTGTAGAGTATTCATCTGGCTAAAAAGAACTGACTCGTTATCTTCTCTTTGAAAACAACATACCCTTTTTTTATTATTTTGTTTATGATATTCAGCTTCTACCAGAAAAGACAAGGTTTGATAAATCTGTAAATACATTTAATTTCAACTCTGTAACATATAGACTAGTTGTAAAAATCGTCCCCAAAACTTAATCGAGAACATCTTGACACCTGGTGAACAAAGTAGAAGACTGTCATAGTAATTTATCATGAATGACAAATGGAGACTACTACTGTCACCAATATTATCATTGGCTAACGATTTTTACCATATATGCGAATGGAAACCTCTTTAATACAGGTAAATGTTGGTGACAAAATGTCCTGTATGGATTACTGACTGTGTATTTGATGTAGTCACTATTTCAGTGACTTGAGCAGCATCTCTACGTATTAAGTCACTCAGTATTATTTTATGATTGGAGTCCAGTCATCACTTACAAATATAAGAAAGCCCTGGCTGTTCAACATATACATGGATGGGGTAGTGCGAGAGGTGAATGCAAGGATAGTGGGTCAGGGATTGGAGATGGTTAAGGAAAATGGAGAAAAGTGGGAGGTGAGCCAGCTGTTGTTTGCGGACGACACTGCGCTTGTGGCAGGATCGGAGGAGGGATTGAGGAAGCTGGTGACAGAGTTTGGGAGAGTGTGTGATAGAAGAAAGCTGAAGATAAATGTGGGTAAAAGTAAGGTGATGAGATGTACAAGGGGTGCAAGTGGCAGTAATCTGGAAGTGAGCATTAAGGGAGAGCAACTGGAGGAAGTGGATAGTTTTAGATATTTGGGTGCAAATGTGGCAGGAAAGGGTGGAGTGAGGGTGGAGGTAGAATGTAGATTGAGAGAAGCGAGTAAATGCCTTGGTGGTTTAAAAAGTGTAATGAGGAATAGGAATCTGGGAATGGATGCTAAGAGGAGACTGTATGAAGGAGTGATTGTGCCAACAGCACTGTATGGATCAGAAACATGGAACATGAGAGAGAAGGAACTTGAATGTGTTTGAGATGAAGTGTCTGAGAAGTATGATGGGGGTTACTAGGCTAGATAGAGTGAGAAATGAGAAAGTGAGGAGGAGAACAGGGGTGGAAAGGGAGCTGGGAGATAGGGTTAATGAAAGAGTATTAGGATGGTTTGGACACATGGAAAGAATGAGTGAAGAAAGACTAGTAAAGGAGGTATGGAAGGCAGATGTGGAGGGAGTGAACATGAGGGGACGTCCTAGGATGAGATGGATGGATGGGGTGAAGGGGGCTTTGGGGAAGAGGGGAATGTCGGTTGAGGAAGGACGGGAAGACAGAAGACAGGGGTGAATGGAGAATGGTTGTATATGGAAAATGTTGTGATGCATGAGGTGGATTGGACGGGGGAATGGGGGTGAGGTAGTGTGTGTGAGCAAAAAATTTTGACGCAGCCCGAAGGGATTTCTCCCTGTCCTCTCCTTTATATGGGGGGACGGAGAGGGGGGGTCGCCGATTTAATGAAGCGGCCTTGCTGTGGATGTGCTGTGTCCTGCGACACTGCTTCTGACCCAGGGCAGTGGACAGGGTGCAGGGATGATCTAGGAGGTGCTAAGATGGGAGGGAGGGTGGAGGGGTGTGGAGTGTTTTCGGGGATGAAATGGGTGGGAATGTTTTTGTGCCTTGTCCTTTTTGGCTACCTCCCTGGTAAGGGGGAAAAAAGCCTTGGTATATGTATGTATGTTAATATTATTATTATTATTATTTTCCAAGTGGTTGTCTTTCATATTTTGTGAATCACGGGTTTTGGTGATTTATTCGTATATATATATATATATATATATATATATATATATATATATATATATATATATATATATATATATATGTATATGTATGTATATATATATGTATATATGTATATATATATACACATATATATATATGTATATATATATATATACTGTATTATATGCATACATACATCGTATAGAAACTAACGAACCCTGACTTTCTTAAGATTAATCATCTTCCACTTCCATTAGAAGTGATTGTACGTCAATCAAATCACATAAGATCACGCTTGTTCCATTAAACAGAATTCAAAATGCTATTGGTGTTCCTTTTCCAGTGGTTTACTGTTCTCTTAGAAATCAATCATAACTGGTTAAAGTGGAAAAAATAAGAGCAGACCTTTTGGTTCTTTATAAAGTTGCTGATATCCTTGATAATTTATTTTTTTATTAATTCACAGAGTGTTTTCTTTCAATTATATATATATATATATATATATATATATATATATATATATATATATATATATAATCAAACATTATCTATACACATCCATTATGCGCATCAGTCCTGTTTTTTTTATTTTTTTTTTTTTTTTTTTTTTTTTTTTTTTTACATCTATTCAGGCTGTATCTTTAAGTCATGTTTGAAAACAATAACCCCGAAAGGGTCTTTCCTGGCTGAATGAAACTGTTTAGCAGTACTAAATATAATGCAAAACCCAAGTTGCAGTGAAAGTGTTAATGGAGACTATTTCAACGCATTGACAATGGATGAATTTACCCTTGGTTGAAAGGAAATTGATTGTAGCAGATCAAATATATAAATCCCTATTACATGAAAAGGGTTATACGGTTGTTCGATACCCAGTCTTTCTATTAGAGTATGTCACTATCTAAAATCTATACTAAACAATCAATGTCTGAATACTGCCACCTTAGTAATCGTCTTGAGGAACACTAAGTATATTTGTGTCAAGGTTGACTTTCCCTAGAACACATTCATGTGTTGAATTATATATAAAAAAATCAGGGATACGAGTCCAGAGCCCTCAAAAAATGATTAATATAGTTTTAACTCCCTCATTATTAAATATTCCCAACACCTGAATAAGATTTTACATCGCTAACAAATAAACACTATAAATGGCATTAGTTTTAAAGCTATCAAACTAATTGTATTAATTACCGTTTTCAATACTTATGAAACAGTTTTGATGCATGTTTCTTAATGGAAATGAAATTTCAAGTCCACTGCAGGACGCCAACCTATCCACTGGAGGACGAATCAGCATGTATACCAAGATAGAATAATTCGTCTTGACAAGCTTCTATGGATTATGCAAATTGCATGTAAACCGTCGAACGTTAGAATGTCTATGGTTGTGAATGGACTCTGAAACCAGTGTAATTAACATTACATATTCATTAGGCACCAACACTGAGATACAGCACTGGTATACGGCATCTCCTATGTCTCCCGTTGCTGGGAGGGGCCGGGGAGTCATGAAAAGGCGAATTACAATCAGTTGGCATTTCCGGGGTTTGAACCCGGGTTCCCGCTTTCAAGATTTGTATAGTATGCAGATGGTAAATGACCCAATTAATGAAAAAATGAAAGGTAAGTACGTCTTGCTACGCTAAATTAGAGTTAATGTAAAAAAAAAGATAAGGAAAACATTAATGCATGTTTGTATGTAGTAAAACCTAGTAAAGCAGAATATAACTACTTTAAGCAAACCTAAGTTTTGTTTTTCTTCTTTTTAATATCTTCACAGCGAGAAGCGAAATAAATGTTTTATTCCGGTTTTATTCAGCAGAAAGAAATCTCGATTAACTTTTCATTTGTGGAAAGCAACTTAAATGCTTGATTATGTCTGGCCTCAGGTGTCTTTATTTAGGTGATGAAAAGCAGAATATAGAAATTAGCAAATATATAGTTCTCAAATTAAGCTGTATATCCAATTCTAAGAAGTCTTTTTTTCTGATGAATCCTGTTCACGAAAAAAATACTGACTAAAAAATATATATTCTAAACCTAGTCAATCGTACGGAACAAGGGAATTATAGATCCCCTATATTCACATTTTTTTCTCACGTAGGATTAAAATATATGCTTTGATTAGGCCACTTCTCTCATAACTCAGCAAAACTCTTTCCACTCGAACACAATGGGAAGCGAGAGACCCTGGTAGGGTAAAGCTCTGTCAGCTGCGGCGAGCCGCTATTTCTTTATTTGTTTTTTCTTAGACTGACGTTGGGTTGCGTGGGAGTGATACTTCACTCCCGAATTTCGAAAAAAAAAGGTTGCCCCCACCTCCTCCCCTCCCAGGCTAAGGTAATAGGGAACCAATGTAACCAGCCTTCAGAGGGTACTGGGATTGGTCAATACCACCTGCTCATGAGTTCATGATGGTATCCACAGGGCTGTCGCGCGACCCTAGGGGGTTAAAATTTTTGTACATCCATGTTTGTAGCAAACCTCTGCAAATTAATAAAGAACCCAAAATATATACCAAGTTAAATAAATATAAGTCTGAATATGTCAGGCAGGAAACCGTTTTCGGACGTAGATGAGTTGTTTTGCAAATAAATATGGGATATACGGGATGACATAGTATGAACATACGCAACAATGTCAGTGTGATTTGTTGGAACTGCAAATGTACGGCAACCGCAGTGATGGACTGGATTCGAAGTTTTTAACCTTTCAGAGACCAGAGACTATTTCTCAAATGAATGAAATCGTCTGGTGATGTACATGATATATTGATAAATTAAGTAAAGGCTATTCGAGATAATAATTAAAATCATATGGTACTCAGATTTTTTCTTCAGATTGATAAAATCATCTGGTGGCAGACAAAATAAGCATACAATGAAGTCAGGTCTCCAGAGAATTTTTTTCTTTTCTTTTTTTCTTTTCTTTCTTCTTTCGAGTCGACGGAATTTTTCTCGGCTGAATAAATTACCCTTCGGGCAGTTATTATAGACATCCCAATCAATTAAGGTGCTCAAAAGGTTACTGTCAGCTGTGCACAATAACGGCCACAGCATAAAGATGCCGTGAGTGAGAGTGACGTTTGGGTTGCTGGTGTTTTGCAGGAAAATAGAGAGGCCCATTTGCACAACAAAGGCAAGGCTCTGCCCTGCCAAAAGTGACTTTCAGATGAGGTGGAGACCAGGCATTGTTTATATAACTCACTTGGTTCTCAAGATAATTTACACTCGTTTTTTCTTTTTGACTTTCTACCGCATTTTGTTTCTGAGAGCACAAGGAAAAAGGATAACCTTTATTCCCTCAGCCTTCGCCTCAAAATTATGTT
>NC_134813.1:47354866-47357366 GCF_046742065.1 Oratosquilla oratoria
TTATTACGGTAGCACAATTTCTTGGCTCTTTTGATTTCCCTTATGATTTTGTTACGGAGTTGTCTAAAAAGGTTGATGTCAGCGTAAGAAGCTCTAGCACGCTGTTGAATCAGTCTCTTTATCCTAGGTGTGATCCAAGGGGCGTCAGCTGTGTGTGTTCGCGTCTGTTTTAAAGGGAAGTAACGATAGAAGGCCTGCGCGCGCGCGCGCGCGTGTGTGTGTTTGTGTGTGTGTGTGTGTGTGTGTGTGTGTGTGTGTGTGTGTGTGTGTGTGTGTGTGTGTGTGTGTGTGTGTGTGTGTGTGTGTGTGTGTGTGTGTGTGTGTGTGTGTGTGTGTGTGTGTTTGTTTGTTTTTGGGGAAAAGGGGGGAGGGCAGAACCAGGTAGTGTGCAATGTCGGCCCACGTGATTGTTGCATAGTACAAGGACTGCCGGACTCAAAGGATCATGTCTGACTTCTCAGCTCATTTGCCTCTCCTAATTTAAAGGTGCTACCTTTCTAATCTTAATGAGCGTAACTACAGTACTGGCGCATTACTCAGCCTCTAAGAGTGACATCTCCCGACCCTATAGTGACGTAACTTGTTACAAACATGTAGGTTACTGACCCATGACGGGAAACAAATCTGGGGGCCGGATGGTTTGCAAACAACCGAACATATGGCAAGCAGCAGTACATAAAATGAGACTAGTAGAATCATAATTGTGTTTTTTTTGCGCAAGATATCAGTTCATAGAAAATCAAACATGGACTTTTGTTAAGCGTAAAGACTTTTCACTTAAAGTAACTTTGATAGGTCAAACTCAAGGTCAGATATATTTATAGGGGGTATGACTCGAAAACGGTTGCAGAAGTTTATTATTATCAACATAGAATGCTGTGTAGGGAAGAGGCCAAACGCAGAGTATGGGAGTCCAATATATTTTACGTTTCGCCCAGCAGGGCTTCTTCAGAAATAACATCGATGAAAAACATTTTACTCCTTATATAGCCCGAGCCTTGCGGTGTTATTTCTGAAGAAGCCCTGCTGGGCGAAACGTAAAATATATTGGACTCCCATACTCTGCGTTTGGCCTCTTCCCTACAGAGCTGTTGCAGTCATTGCTGCCTTTACTCATAGAATGCTGTACTTAGGGTCTCATGATCCTTGGTAGATGAATTTAGTATTAAGATATTCTAAAGTAACTTATGCCAGGTGAGTTTTTTTTTTTTTCATCACATACAACCTTGGCTATTAGCCCCTTTACTAATACACACCTTAGATATTTTTCATGCAAATGGAAGTGTTTACTGGCAAAGCACTTTAGAGCGTCACCAGTTGGGTGCTAGGTCGGAGTGGAGGTGATTTGAAGCACACTACATTGAAATTTCCCGTTTTTAAATGTCCTTACTTGAGATGACACCGTCGTATCCCTCTCTGAGAGTGTTCATGACTTTAGATCAAATCATCATTCATGGTAATACCAAGCTATTTCATTCAGCTGTTAAAATCTTTCTCCAAGTTAATACCTTTAATACAGTAATGTACATTAAAGATTCTTTTCTAACTAATGCAGTAACCCCCAAAGTTTTTTTATCCAGTCTTCTGCATTCACGGAAATTTGAATTCTAGAAACAATTTTTGTAATGCAGTCTCCTAACATGTTAAAGCATCCGAGCCACCTTGAGACTTCTGAATAATAATAATAATGATAATAATAAAAAAGGCTAAGCAACGAAAGTTATAATTGCGTAATTGAACTCTGCAAGGGCGCAGAACTTTCGATGTTCACTTTTTTTTCCTTACCAATATAATTTGGAATGATCAAACCAAATATTCTATATATATATATATATTTTTTTTTCACCGTCATGTTTTGACAGTTCCTGTTGGGGCAACACACAAACGAGAATATTGTATAAGATTTTATGGTAGGGAATGATCGTTTGCTTACACGATAAGAATTATTTTGTATGGTACTATAATCTTTCTTTAAATATTCATTTTGTATCCTAAGTATGGTAAGGAAAATGAATCGCATTTCCTTCTTATTATTTTGTTATGACATCGGATAGTAATTTTTATATCTATATGTTCTTCATGTTTCTTTATGACGTTGTTCAGTTCCCTCATTGCGCTTCTGTTTCACTGCAATTTCTTTATATAACTTAGCTCACATTTCTAATCCAGTTTTTATGGCTTATGTTTTACGAAGTCTCATCTTCCGTTGTCCCGAACAGTAATATAATCTTTCCAACATATATATAAACTCAAACACACATACATACACGAAGACACACGAAAAATATGCACACACACACACACACACACACACACACACACACACACACACACACACACACACACACACACACACACACACACACACACACACACACACATACACATACACACACACACATACGCACACACACACACACACACACACACACACACACACACACACACACACACACACAGACACACACACACACACACACACACACACACACACACACAC
>NC_134813.1:47367366-47374866 GCF_046742065.1 Oratosquilla oratoria
ATATTGGAAATTGGTATGTTGTACATTTATAAATGTTCACTATAAACCCACTATCGGAGAAATGATAACGGAAGTACAGGGAAACTGTATATTTCGACTACTATCTGTAGTCCTCTTCAGCAGAATGCTTACAAGAAGTTAAGGTACAAGTATATATGAGGTAGTGAGGGGTACATAAAAGGGGATGGGGAAAGTGGGGGGACTCAGGTTGCATGTCCTTGAAATGGTTGGGTCAAGGAAGGACTGTAGTGGTTACTACAATTGTCCTTGTTGGAGAAAGCTAGGATATTTAAAGTCAATCCCATGACTGATCTGTTTATTGGAAATGGCGATGACGGTATTTACAATAATGGTGGCGAAATTCTGGATTCTTGGTCTTTAGTATACAATTATTCAAAATATATTTACAATGCATAAATATCCTTTTTATAGGATGCAGAGGTATATGTTTTATTTTATTTACACAATGAATTAAGTTGGTATAATGAATATTGTTATTTATATTAATTACATTTAGTTGAAATCATGTTTAGTCGAACGCATGTTCTAAGGGGTGACTATTGTTTATCCCGTACTCTGCTATCACGGGTCCTGAAGGGGTAATTATACGTGTTGGCTACAGAACACTACAGAACTCTCCCCCTAGTGACGAGGCAGGAGGAACGATATCTGTTTTTTCTTTGTAGTGTGTTTGTGGTTTGTAGCCCGTGTGTCCGGAGGTGTCGGAAGAGCAACAGGATCTTGTTCGTTGTCAGAGAGGAGGTATGCAGGCTTGGCGCGGTCTATGGAGATGACGTCAGTGGTTCCACGGCGATCGATGGTCAAGTTCTTCCTTGTCCTCTTGACGACTCTATATGGGCCATCGTATGGTTGTTGAAGAGGCTTCTTTACTCCCTCCACGCGAACGAAAACATGTGAGCAGTCTTCGAGGTCCTGGCTCACAAACGTTCTTGTAGGTGAGGTAAGCGGTGGCACTGGCTGGAGTTTCTGCATTGTATCTGTAAGATTAGTAGCATAATCTTGAACGCTGCAGGGCTGCGTTATAGGAGCAGATGCAAGAAACTCACCGGGCAGACGGAGTGGAGTGCCATAAAGAAGTTCTGCAGAGGAGTGGCCAAGGTCTTCCTTGAGGGACGTGCGTATACCGAGGAGGACCATTGGAAGCACCGTAGACCAGTTGGTGCGGTCGCGTGCTGTTGCTGCAAGTGAAGCCTTGAGTTGTCGGTGGAAGCGTTCGACGAGTCCGTTGGATTGGGGATGGTAGCTTGCTGTTCTGAAACGCCGGATACCTAGCAAAGACATAACCTTGTTCCATAGATTGGATTCAAATTGGCTACCACGGTCGGATGTGAGGCTGAGTGGTGTACCGAATCTTGAAATCCAGGTGGTTATAAAAGCTTTGGCTACTGTATCTGTGCTTATGTCAGTAAGCGGGATTGCTTCGGGCCAGCGTGTAAAACGGTCTACACAAGTAAGAATATACCTGAAGCTGTCGGAGAAGGGAAGCGGTCCGACGATGTCGATGTGGACGTGCTCGAGTCGAGTGGAGACTGGGCGAAAGGTACCTGGAGGGGAGATGGTGTGGCGTGTGACCTTGGAAGCTTGGCATTTGACGCAGGTGCGGGTCCAGTGGCGAACGTCTTTGGCGATTCCACTCCAGATGAAGCGTGATGACATCATGTGCTGCGAAGCTCGAATACCTGGGTGGGAGAGGTCATGTAAATGGCGGAACAAGGGATACCTGTGGTTCACGGGCAAGTAGGGACGGATGGTGTCCGTGGATACATCGGCGTAGAGCTGAGTGTTGGTTCCAGGGAGCTGTACCTTCTTCATCTGCAACGCGGGGTTTTCCATCAATCGCTGCAGCTCGGTATCACCAGCTTGGTCTGCAGCGATGGCGGCGTAGTCGATGAGAATAGTAGAGACTGCAGATATGTTGCGCGAGAGTGCGTCGGCAGGGCAGTTATCTTCACCTCGAACAAAACGAATATCTGTGGTGAATTGGGAGATGAAATCTATGTGTCGGAGTTGTCTAGGGGAGTATGTTGTCTTGTTATGAATGAATGTTGTGATTGGTTTGTGGTCGGTGTATATGTGGAATTGTCGTCCTTCGATGAAATACCTGAACCTGTTGACAGCCTTGTAGATGGCTAGGAGTTCCTTGTCGAAGGCGCTGTATTTCTTCTCGGCATTGTTGAGCTTCTTTGAGAAGAAGGCGATGGGTTTCCAGGCATCGTTGATGTATTGCTGCAGAACTGCGCCGACACCTGTGTCTGAAGCATCTGTCGAGATGGAAGTGATGGCATCAGGAATAGGGAAACTAAGGGCGGTAGCATTCCCGAGTGCTTCTTTGGCTGCCATGAAAGCTGCATCAGTTTCGGCGTTCCAGTTGAGTACGATGGAACGTCCCCTCTTGCACGGCTTGATCATGGAGTAGAGCGGTTGGAGCAGTTGAGCGCAGCCTGGAATGAAACGATTATAGAAATTTAACATACCAAGGAATTGCTTGAGTTGGCGCTGTGTTGTAGGTTTCGGGAAACTCTGGATGGCGTCGCAGCGGGATGAGACAGGGGTGACGCCTGAAGGTGTGACGGTGTGTCCTAGAAAGTTGATGGATGACACACCGAACTCAGATTTCTCGAGATTGATGTGGATGCCGTAGTCTTGTAGGCGGGTAAAGACTTGCTTCAGATGGTCTTGGTGTGTGGCTTCGTCAGGGCTGGCGATGAGCACATCGTCGATGTAGGTGAAGCAAAAAGGCAGGCCTCGTAGGACTTCGTCCATGAATCTCTGGAAAGTTTGGGCAGAGTTCTTGAGGCCGAAGGGCATTCGAACGTATTCGAACAAGCCAAAAGGTGTTGTGACAGCTGTTTTGGGGATGTCGGGCGGGTTGACCGGAATATGATGGAAGGCTTTGACAAGATCGATCCGGGAGTATACGCGAGTTCCTGCAAGGTGTGAGGAAAACTCCTGTATGTTGGGAACTGGGTACCTATCCATCACAGTTCGCGAGTTGAGGGCGCGGTAGTCACCGCATGGTCTGATGTCACCGTTGCTTTTGGGGACGATGTGGAGAGCTGACGACCAGTTGCTTGAACTTGGACGAATGATACCTTGACGCATGAGGGCTTCCAGTTCTGCCTTGGCTAGCTTGAGGCGTTCCGGAGCCAGACGACGGGCTTTGGCGTAGACTGGAGGTCCCGTAGTCTCTATGTGGTGCACTACGTGGTGTTTCACAGTCGTGGTCGTGGAGTAAGGTTGTGTCAAGGCAGGAAAGTTCCTGAGGAGAGAACAAACTTATTATCAGCACTGATGGTTGAAAGTTGGCTACTTACTCCGGTTGTTGGCCTGGCGTTGGATGACATCGATGTAAGGGGGTCGTGGAGCTTGCGATTTTTAATATCGATCAGGAGATCGAAGTGGGTCAAAAAATCGGCGCCAAGGATGGGTTGGGAAACTGATGCAACGTAGAAGGTCCACTCAAAGGATCGGCGAAGGTTGAGTTCTAGCTGAAGTGTCTTCCTCTTGAAAACGGGTATCTTGGTGCCGTTGGCTGCGTAGAGGGAAGACATCGGCGGCAGTGATTGCTGGGATGCTGTGGCAGGCAGGACACTGACTTCAGCTCCGGTATCGATGAGGTATGTGGTGTTGGAGAGTGGATCAAATACGAAGAAGAGTCTCGATGTATGTTGGCGAACGCTGTGCGCCGTTAGCGTTCGCCCATCGTGTTTAACGGTGACGGTGAGAAGGTGCACGGCTGTGTACATTTCCTCGCATCTTGTCCAAAGCGACGATGGTAGTAGCAGACGCCTGATGTGTGCTTGGGTCTCCCTCTGGACGTAGACCTGGAGCGGTTGCGGTAGTATCTTGGTGACGGGGGTCGTTGTTGAAGATTGGCAACCTGCTCTTGGAGGGCGCTAACCTGGAGGGTGAGTTTGGAGATTAGCTCGGTTAACGTCATGCTTACGTGATTAATATGCAGCGATGTTCGTGGGCAGCTGGGTTGGCGGGGCTGGGCAGGCTGGGTCAACGGGCAGGACAACCCGGGACGGCGGGGCTGGGCACGGCAGGGCGGCGGGCGGGGCTGGGCACGGCAGGGCGGCGGGCGGGGCTGGGCACGCTGGTGCGGCAGGCAGGCCGGGGCGGCGGTGGTGCTAGGCTAAGCAGCCAAGCACGGACGGCGGGGCGGGGCTGACCGGGTCGCCGGGGCCGGGCTGGACGGGTAGGCCGGGCGGGACGAGAAGGCTGCGGCAGTGGCGGCGGTAGTCTACGACTGGCGGCTGGTGCGGCGGAAGTCCAGGGCAGGTGGCAGGGGCGTCGAGAGTAGTCCACGGCTGGCGACAAGGGCGGCGGAAGTCCGGGGCAGGCGACGGTCACTCCATGGTCACCAAATGTAGTGGTTACTACAATTGTCCTTGTTGGAGAAAGCTAGGATATTTAAAGTCAATCCCATGACTGATCTGTTTATTGGAAATGGCGATGACGGTATTTACAATAATGGTGGCGAAATTCTGGATTCTTGGTCTTTAGTATACAATTATTCAAAATATATTTACAATGCATAAATATCCTTTTTATAGGATGCAGAGGTATATGTTTTATTTTATTTACACAATGAATTAAGTTGGTATAATGAATATTGTTATTTATATTAATTACATTTAGTTGAAATCATGTTTAGTCGAACGCATGTTCTAAGGGGTGACTATTGTTTATCCCGTACTCTGCGATCACGGGTCCTGAAGGGGTAATTATACGTGTTGGCTACAGAACACTACAGGACAGATGGTGGTATTTTGTCCGACCGCTCTTGACATTATTTTATTGACCGCTAACTTCGTAATACAATCTGCTGGCCACTGACCTTTTGAGGTATTAAAGTTAGGATAATGTTTTATTAGAGATGATTCTACAATTTTCTTTCGATAGCTACAGTGTGATTTAAAAATAATAGTAGTCGAAATATACAGTTTCCCTGTACTTCCGTTATTACTTCTCCGATAGTGGGTTTATGGTGAACATATATACATATATATATATATATATATATATATATATATATATATATATATATATATGTATATATATACATATATATATATATATATATATATATATATATATATATATATATATATATGTATATATATATATTTACAGTGGCCGCAAAGAAAATGTTGACATTTTGATATTTAGGATTTTAGGACTATAAAAATCAAAAGTTGTATTTATTGGACTTTTATTTCCTCTTTGGTGCTATACTTAATATTTTGACATGTTACCCTTATTCTTGATAACCAACTGAATCCTTCTGGGCATCGAATTGGCAAGTTTGGTAAAGTTGGCGGGGTCCATTGTCGCCTTCATCTTCTTCAGCTCCTCCTTTAAGACAGGGATGCTTGTGGGTCACGACTTTTCCATTTTTTTTTTTTTTCATTTGATTCCAGGCATTTTCAATGTGGTTTAGGTCATGGGATTTACCTGGCCACTCTAAAACACTAATTTTATGGTCAGAAAGGAACTTTGTCACTGCCTTGGACTTATGAAAGGGAGCACCATCATGCATGAAGTGGTCACACTCATGAATATCCCAGAAAATAAGCATGTGATCCCTCAAAACCTCAATATAGTTACCTGCTTTCGTTGCCACATTTGTAGGGAGAATGTAGAGTCCACCCCTGCTTCAGAATACGTCCTAACGTTTCGGTCTCTATGACCTTCTTCAGAGGACACTCTATAATACGTCATAATCACAAAATTTATATCTGCAGTGGGAGGAACTCGTCAAGCTTCGAGTGTCAGGTTTTTTACAGAGCGTTTATTACTATAAGAATGGCTGCTTTGGAAAGGCATATAAACCCTTCTCTATCGTTGTTGTTTACTTGGATGTTTATATGTGCAGCTTCCACCACAACAAAGTCGAAATTTTACATAAGGGATTACAAAAGAAAATGAGAAAGACGGTGGAAGCTGCACATATAAAGATCCAAGTAAACAACAACGATAGAGAAGGGTTTATATGTCTTTCCAAAGCAGCCAGTCTTTTAATAATTAACACTCTGAAAAAAACCTGACTCTCGAAGCTTGACGAGTTCCTTCCACTGCAGATATAAATTTTGTGATCATGACGTATTATAGCGAGTCCTCTGAAGAAGGTCATAGACACCGTAACGTTAGGACGTATTCTGAAGCCCATCTTCCTTTACCCTTCCCCACCTATCACTCACTCATATATGTATATATATATATATATATATATATATATATATATATATATATATATATATATATATATATATATTGATAAGTATTTTAGACAAATTATTTGGATGATGGAGAACATAAACACAGGGGAAGGCTCGGAACCCTAAACACTCTAACGTTTCGTTCGCGTAGAACTTCTTCAGAGAGTGTATGTAGAACTGCAGTTGAAGTTTATGTACTAAATCTAATTATCTTTTCGGACACTTGGGAAAGGTCGTTTTTTTGGTGATTTAATAAAGACTTCTGAAAAGAGAACCAATTCCGAAAACAGCGTCGTATACAAAATCCCGTGCAATAGTTGCTCAATGGCTTATTTTGGCAAATCGTCAAGAGGATTAGAAAAAAAATAATAATAATAATTTATGAACATAAAAATGACATAAAAGCACATAGGACATCTAATTCTTTAGTAGTTCATGCGGAAAAATTCGATCATTTACCAAACTGGAGAGAAGCTGAAGTGCTACATAAAGGTTTTGATAAATTCACTAGAAGAATTGTTGAATCAGCATATATTTCAACTAATAATTCATCGAATCATCGAGGAGGGTTTATCAATTTAGCTAAAGAAACTAGTCATTTAATTCTAAAACACACCAGAAAAACGACCTTTCCCAAGTGTCCGAAAAGATAATTAGATTTAGTACATAAACTTCAACTGCTGTTCTACATACACTCTCTGAAGAAGTTCTACGCGAACGAAACGTTAGAGTGTTTAGGGTTCCGAGCCTTCCCCTGTGTTTATGTTCTCCATCATCCAAATAATATATATATATATATAAATATACATACACCAAAGAACCTATATCTTTAACTATGTATGTCAAAATATTTAACATAATTTCCCTCTGACTAAATAGTTTTCTTTGACATTAGCTAGAACGAAATATCTTAATTGTTTAAATTGAATAGCTGAATTTACCCTTTAATTATCAAATATGCCTCGCACTTCTTAATAAAATAAAATGGTGGAAGCCAGGATTAAAAGTATTCATATACATATATCCTTAACTCATTAATATCTAGACCTTGCCTTTAACAGAATAAATAATCAAACGTGAACCAAAACAATATATCTAAAGTCTTCACTGTAGCGTTGGGGTTTACAGAAAGGAGAGGGGCATCGAACAACGTATGAACTAATTACGTCAAGAGCAAATTTCAAGTCTAGGACCGAAGTTGCTCCTGAGCTCTTCGTTGAGTCGGGAAGAGTCTGTGGTCTAAGCTGGCCATGGA
>NC_134813.1:47379866-47392366 GCF_046742065.1 Oratosquilla oratoria
TGACCTAACCATGTTCCTCTATTTTTATGGTCTTCCGAAGGTTCATAAACCAGATATTACTTTGAGGCCTATCATTTCTAATCGAGACTCCTGTGCGAGTAAACTTTCTAAATGGCTCTCAGACCTATTGTTACTTTTTGTTGGCCATTTTTTCAACTCTCACATTAAAAAATCCTTAGATTTCATTTCTAAAATTAAGAATGTCAAAATACAGGATGCTAAGTTACCCAGTCTTAAAATAACCTCTCTCTTTACTAACATCAATGTTGAGAATATTCTTATATTTTCAGAATCCAGACTGCAACCGTTTCAGGAAAATTTTCCCCTTCCAGTCAATAAAACCATTGATTTTAGTTCGCCTTTGTGTTTTTTCTAATGTCTATTCTTTCCAGGACCAATTCTTTAGAGTTTAGACAGAAATTCGGTTCAGCATGTGTTCTAATTTATTTCCTGTTTTTGCCAATTTTGTACATGGAGTACTTTGAATGTACTCTATTACCCGCCATCAAACCGCCTGAGATGATTTGGTTCCGTTATGTTGATGACATTTTCTCAGCAAGGTATGATAGGTAAGAGGTGTTCGAGGTATTTCTGGACAAGCTGAACCAATTATCCCCTAACATTAAATTCAAAACGGAATAGGAAGAGGGCCAACAGATCCTGTATCCAGGATGATACCAAATGTTTCCTGGACGGGAACATGGGTAAAGAAAATTGGACACATTCGGGCGCCGTAGTCTTCAAGATATCAATAAATTCGACGGCAGATTTTAGGGAGTGCCCAGGAGGAATGTAATTGGTTAACATTTCATTAAATGTCTTAGCTAAACTATAAGTTGGTGAGGCCCCTTTCCTTTCTTATAAAGGGGAACTCTTCCGCCAGGTTGATAGTGTTGCTATGGGATCGCCTCTTGGTGTTCTTTCCGCCAATATGTACATGGCTGCTGTTGAATCAAGGTCCTTCAATAGTCAACGAAAGCCAAAGATTTACGCTAGGTATATCGAATCGGAGGGAAAAAAATGGGTGAAGCGTTTAACAAATATTTTCTCTCTGTAATTACTAATGAGAGGTTAAATAAGGTACCTGACTGCGATCCGATTTTCAGTGTGGATGAAGAAAGTAGACTATCTAATATCAGCATTATTAAAGTAGAAGTAGTCAAGTAGATTCATAGACTTAAAGCTACAAAATCCCCGGGTCCAGACGAAAATTTTCCGAGAGTGCTTAAAGAGTGTAAATTTGAAATCTGCGACCAGTTAACTCAAATATTTAACAAGACGCTGGTTTTGTGCCCATTACTTGGAGGCAGGCAAACGTTATTTCTATTTTCAAAAAAGGGTGATAAATCGTCTATATGCAACTACAGGCCAATCAGTTTGACATCAGTTATAGGTAAAATGCTTGAATCAATAATAGTTAAAAGACTCAGAGAACATACCGAAAGACATAATTTGATTCGTGACACGCAGCATGATTTCTCCAAGGGTAAATCATGTGTGACTAATCTTCTCTCCTTTTACACTAAAGTATATAAGGCGTCAGATAACAATAATAGTTACGATTTAACTTACCTTGACTTAAGCAAAACGTCCGACAAGGTGCCCACCAGAGACTACTAAATAAATTCAAAGCCCATGACATAAGAGGAAAAGTGCCAGAAAGGATTAGAGCTTGGATCAGGAACAAAAAACAAAGGGTCATAATAAAAGGTGTAAAATCCAAATGGGGGGTGTTTCTAGTAGGGTTCCCCAGGGCTTTGTTTTGGGTCCCTTATTGTTTATTATGTACATAAACGACTTGGACAATGGGATTAATAGTGATTTTAGTAAGTTTGCGGACGACACTAAAATAGGATGCCTAAATAGGTCGGAGACGACGCCGAGATTCTGCAGGACGATCTTAACAAATTGTTCACGTGGTCAGTGAAATGGCAAATGAACTTCAATATCTCAAAGTGGATCCTGTTAAACGTAGGGGTACACAACTACGAAAAATTATGTAGCTTAGATAACACGTTTTTATCGGTTTTGGTTCCCTTATTGTTTATTATGTACATAAAAACTTGGACAATGTGATTAATAGTGATATTAGTAAGTTTGCGGATGACACTTGAATAGGACGCCTAATTAGGTCGGAGAGGACGCCGAGATTCTGCAGGACGATCGTTCACATGGTCAGTGAAATGGCAAATGAAATTCAATATCTCAAAGTGAAGCCTGTTAAACGTAGGGGTACACAACTACGAAAAATGATATAGCTTAGATAACACGTTTTTATCGGTTTTGGTTTCCTTATTGTTTATCATGTACATAAATGACTTGGACAATGGGATTAGTAGTGATGTTAGTAAGTTTGCGGACGAGACTAGAATAGGACGCCTAATTAGGTCGGAGACGATGCCGAGATTCTGCAGGACGATCTTAACAAATTGTTCACATGGTCGGTGAAATGGCAAATGAACTTTAATATCTCAAAGTGGAGCCTGTTAAACATAGGGGTACACAACTCCGAAAATAGATATAGCTTAGATAACACGTTTTTATTGGTTTTTGGTTCCTTTATTGTTTATTATGTACATAAACGACTTGGACAATCGGATTAGTAGTGATGTTAGTAAGTTTGCGGACGACACTAGAATAGGACGCCTAATTAGGTCGGAGATGACGCCGAGATTCTGCAGGACGATCTTAACAAATTGTTCACGTGGTCGGTGAAATGGCAAACGAACTTCAATATCTCAAAGTGCAGCGTGTTAAACGTAGGGGTACACAACTCCGAAAATAGATATAGCTTAGATGACATGCTTTTAGAGAAAACTGAGTGCAAGAGAGACTTGGAAATCCTAGTAAGAGGTAATTATCAAACTCTATCTAGCGTTAGACCCATCCTTGACTATGCGGTACAGTTTCGGTCTCCATCTAATAAAATGAACATCAATTCACTAGAATCAGTACAGAGGAGAATGGTCAAAATGATACATGGACTCAGAAATTTACCTTACGAAGAGGGACTTAGGCACCTTAACTTACACTCTCTGGAAAGACACAGAGTGCGGGGTGATCTAATAGAGGCGTTCAAGTGGATCAAAGGCTTTAACAAGGGTGATGCACACAAGGTCATCATATTAAAACATCAGAGTAGGACTCGCAGTAATAGATTTAAATTGGTCAAATTCAATTTTAAAAAGGAAATAGGCAAACATTGGTTTACCAATAGGGTGGTCAACGAATGGAACAGACTTAGTAACCATGTAGTGAGCGCTGAAACTATCAGTTGTTTTAAGAAATGGTTACACAACTTTATGGATGGGAATGACAGGTGGTAATGGACATGGAACTACCTAGTGTAGGCTTCATGGTCTCTTGCAGTCTCCTTCATTGTTATGGTCTTATTTTATAAAATAGATAAAGATGGGTTTGCACAATATTTATATTTCTATGAAAGGTAAAAATAAAGAAATTAAATAAAGAAATAAAAAAGAAAAATTTAGTTCATTCCATAGTTATTTGATATTCCTCTGAGATATTCCAAAGTGTTTTTTCTCCATTGTATTCATAAACAATTGTTTTTATTCTTTCGTCCGCGTCTCGATATTTTTTAGCTTTGTTGGTGGTGGGCAACCCGCTATCAGCTGTTAAGAGTACATAAGAAAGCAGAGTAACATTGGTAAGATATTAACTTGAGTTTGATTATTCGTATTCACTTTTTGGTTTCTGTTTTCCTTTGTTGTTTGTATCATTAGAAAAAGCGAATATGGCTTGTAACGGCTGTACGAATTTGGAAGACCGGCTCAGGCGTTGTGAGGAAGAGATTTCATTTCTCACTGAATGGGGACTAATCTGAAATAAATAAATGAATGCATAAATAGGTTAATAAGTAGATAGATGAATGAATAAACAAACGAGCAGTTAGATAAATTAAATAAATAAAAATATTATTAAATAAGAATTAAATCAATCAATCAAATAAACAAAAAAATCAATCACTTGTAAATTTTACCATCCCTAGGTTCTGCTACTGCCTTTGATAAATCTTCTTTACCTCTTCTATGACTCCACCTCTTCGGTGTGATATTGTCCCCATAGATAGAAGCGCTGGCTGTTGCTGATAAAACATTCTCTTGAATGTAGGATCTAGGACAGTTGCGTCCCAGACAATTCCGTCCCGGACAGTTGCGTACCAGGACAATTGCAGTTGTCCGTTCATCTTGAGTGTGACATCCATTCCTTCACCACTCTAATATCTTAATCATCCATTTGTTGATACGTTAGTTATATATTTTTCTGCTTCTTTTTATTTGTTATATATTTCTCAATCTAATAATTTGTTATTGTCTTTGTATTTATTCACTAATTTAATTTTTCTTTAGGAATGATAGATGACTTTTGAAAGAGGTGACTTGTTGAAAAAAATTGAATAAAAAGAAACATGCTGAGCATGTGGATCTTGGATCTTTTTAAAATGACTGAAGCGAACAAAAGATTGGTAATATATAACTTATTCATTTAAAAATTAAAAAGTTTATATATAGTTTTTCACGAGGTCGAAATAGACTTTTGTTGTTAATGTACAATGTATGATAAATGTCTTTATTTCGCATTTTTTAAACGCGTGTGGACTTTTCTTGTTGCATTCCGTTTATGTCTATGTATTTAAGTCGTAGTGTAATATATCATATTTATATAGATTTTTAAAGTTCTAACTGAATAAACTATATATTATCAAATTAAGAAATACATATGGAATAAATAAATGACAAATATTTGCCCTAACATCTGTGAGTTTTCTTTAATCAAGAATAAGGTGTGAGATGGCTTCTGTGAGATTGTGAGATTTTGTGAGATGGCTTCTGTCTTAACTTTAATAATTTTTTAATTAAGGCTGTGAGTATTTATCCTGTGAGCATTTGTCCTATGAACATTTGTCCAGTGAGCATTTTTCCTACACCTATAGTCCCCGGCGGAAAAACGACCCAAATGGCGAAACGTCGGCGGCAAATCGTCACCAACCCCAACCAATAAAATTCGTTAATTAAATTAATCAGTGAACATTTCTCTTCAATATTTTAGTAATCGTAGTGGCCATCTTGTGCATGGAGGACATTTTAGTATAGATCATTTTACTTTGAATATTACAAATAATTACAAAGGCGGAGCATGCCGATAGGAGACCTTTTGGTCCATAACTAGGTCAGATGCGGAAAAAAATGTAATAATGTTAAATAAATAAAAGAAAAATAACAAATAATAATAATATGAATAATAACAAATAAAACAAATAAATGCATAGGTGTAGTTAACTAATAAACATATAAGGAGTAAATGATAATAAATTGACAGATAACTAATAATAAATAAAATCAAGCAAAGAATATTAAGCAAAAAACAAATAAAAAACAAATAAACAAATAATATAAAATAAATGGTAGTCATTACAGCATCTTGCTTAGGTGTTTATCTAAACGAATCTTAAAGCTTCGAACTGAACTACATTGCACTGCCTCCGCAGGAAGTTTGTTCCATTCATTTACTACACGGTTGGTGAAGTTGTTTACCCACTTCAAAATTAGATCTATTTCCTGACAGTTTGAGACCGTTATTTCATGTCGGATTCTCATTCAGTGTTAAAACTTTGTCACTTTTGATGTTGTCAGTTCCCTTTAGAATCTTAAAGATAGACCTCTATCAAGTTACCTCTTGGTCTACTTTTGTTTTGTTTTTGTTTTTTTAGAGAGAATTATTATTTTAACGACTATTCCTTGTTCTTTCTGTTTGATTTCCTTTAAACTAGCTGTTGTGGTAACAATGGAATTTTTAAAATACACACAGAAGTTTCTTGTTGGACTTGACAGCTCCACAAATACAATTTTATATTTAAACTGCCGGTTTTGGAAAAGGCCATTTATTCAACTACAACAACAAACTAACAAATATTATATGCATGAGCCAAAGTATTTTAAGTTTAGCATTCGAAAATGCATCTGTTTTATTTTGTTCTTGCTATAAATTTTAATCTTTATTCTGAAAATACAGAATTTTCCTCTTCTGCTGACTAATCATCACCGACTTGAACTGACCAACTCCTCACTATATCACATCCTCTTCAGTAATTAGTACGTGCCAGTCTCTCTTGCTGACTAAATTATCAGCGATTTGAACCCACCAACTCACTATATCACATCATCTTCAGTAATTAGTGTCACCGTCCTGCTGACTAAATCATCAACGATTTCAACTGACCAGTTCCTCACTATATCATAACCTCTTCAATAATTCGTGTCATGCTGACTAGATAATCAGCGATACAGCAAACGAGGACAGAACAACGGCGGACCATACTATTATGTTCATTTGATGTTTAGTTTAAAATAACCCAGAGAGATGGCGACAAACAGACGACGGGCAGTAGGAGTGTAGAAAAAAAAAGAGTGTGGACAATGTAAGAAATGCATTTAATTTCCTGTTTCGTTGTGCAATAAAAGCTGATGCGTTACGAGCAACATGCCCAGTACAAAATAAAAAATGATAATTTTTGTACACATTATGGATGAAGAGCCCATACTAACTACATCACAATAATATTTAAATTTGTAAAATTGTAAAATGACCACGTCTCAATGGTATTTATTGACTTGGAACTAGTATAGTCACAAGGATAGGGACATATATATATATATATATATATATATATATATATATGTATATATACATATATATATATATATATATATATATATATATATATATATATATATATATATATATATATACATGTCTGTTTTACCATCATCACTCTATGAACACTTTTTCATTTACACAAGGTAGGAAATTATCAATGCACAATATAGTTTCAACTCCTAACTCCTCCACAACATGGTGATTGTTTGAATGTGTGTATAGGGTTAGGCTTTCGTCTGTACCGATTTCTTTATAGCGTTCTGTACGCATGTAGATAGGTATGTGTGCATAAGTGTGTGTGCGTACGTATGTAAGTGGGCATGCATTTGTATCATATGTATTTGTGTATGTATATAAGTATTTATGTAAGCGTGTGTACGTATGTATGAATGTAAGTGATAGGCAGGCTCAGTTAATGTAAGGAAGATATTCGACTTTTCAAGTGTGCTCATATTGAAAAAGCTGAACCCTTCATAGCCCAAAGAACATTCTACCCCTTCATTCGTTACTGCTGAGCTCAAGCTTAATGAACAAGCATACCACGGAGTTTCTTTTAGCTCTTACCAATCGTTTTGCGCCACTAAATTATGAAATAATTGGACATCTGAGGTTCTTGTGGTTATTAACACCATCATGCTGCAGATGAATAAGCTGTATTGCAAACCCTTATACAGTGGCGTGGTATCGTTGAAGGTACCCAAACCAACAGGGAATACAAATAGTTAAACATGCCTGCCAAAGTTGTCCATACTGTAAGTAACGATAGATGAAAGGCAAGGTCTGAGGACCGTGTTTGAAACTGCAAGGTCCTCCAGGAGCTTGAAGAGCGTGGTGACTAATACACACTTGCTGCAGTCTTTCCAAGTTTGTTGACTCGTAGTGAAATGATAGAGCTGAAGGCATCAATGCGGTGGGCACAACTGGAATTCTTCTTTCTTGATCCTTCATAAAAAAAAAAATCCAATAGTTTAAGTAAAAAAAATGCCTGATAATGCCAACTACAATTTTTTTTTTTGTACGCTGTCGTCACAGAATGCAACCTAATTGTTATTCGTGAAATTCCCATAGATGGCCTGGCTACTCTGATAAAAAAAAAAAAAAAGTAACGGAAGAGACTTAAAGTTAAAGCCCACACTAACCTATTCTAAAAACAATCAGACAGAGGGAATTAGGGAGAAGGAAAAGATTAGGTGCCAAATATCCTCTCGGCACTCCCCATTCAGATGTGAGACTTCTGTGCACGTGATTGCTTGCAAAGGAATACAAGATGGAACGTCTCCAGGGTAGAGCGCTTCGACTGAAAAGGAAATCTGCTTGTGACAAATTGATCCTCTTGCAAAGACGATCGTACCTTGCATGACATATAGATTCAAGAAATTTAAATATATTTTTATTCGTGCTTGACAAAAAACTTTTATTATTTTTATGATTACCAATGGATTTCCCTTTCAACCTGCAGGAGCGCATTATAAGTTATATATATATGTGTGTGTGTGTGTGTGTGTGTGTGTGTGTGTGTGTGTGTGTGTGTGTGTGTGTGTGTGTGTGTGTGTGTGTGTGTGTGTGTGTGTGTGTGTTTATATATATATATATATATATATATATGTGTGTGTGTGTGTGTGTGTGTGTGTGTGTGTGTGTGTGTGTGTGTGTGTGTGTGTGTGTGTGTGTGTGTGTTTGTTTGTGTGTGTGTATGCTTGTGTGTGTGTGTGTGTGTGTGTGTGTGTGTGTGTGTGTGTGTGTGTGTGTGTGTGTGTGTGTGTGTGTGTGTGTGTGTGTATGTGTGTGTGTGCGTGTGTGCGTGTGTGCGTGTGTGCGTGTGTGCGTGTGTGCGTGTGTGCGTGTGTGCGTGTGTGCGTGTGTGTGTGTGTGTGTGTGTGTGTGTGTGTGTGTGTGTGTGTATGTGTGTATTCACTTGGTCTTTAGATCACGTGTTGGACTCGTGATCGACAGCCATTTCCCTCCTGGAAGAGAGCTCAGAGCTAGTAGGTCCGATCTATGGGTAATGCTATGACCTTGCACACACACACACACCCAACTCCCCGCCCACGAGAGTCAGAGTAACGACCCGAAGCAGGGTTCGAGCCAGGAACTGCGGGCCACTATGGTGGCAGTTCAGTGCTCTACCAACTACGCCACCGAGAGTGTGTGTGTGTGTGTGTGTGTGTGTGTGTGTGTGTGTGTGTGTGTGTGTGTGTGTGTGTGTGTGTGTGTGTGTGTGTGTGTGTGTGTGTGTGTGTGTGTGTGTGTGTGTGTGTGTGTGTGTGTGTGTGTGTGTGTGTGTGTGTGTGTGTGTGTGTGTGTGTGTGTGTGTGTGTGTGTGTGTGTGTGTGTTTGTTTGTTCGTGGAGGAGGTAACCATTCCTCCGAGACCATTACAGAGATCTTTTTATGTTGATTCGTTTTCTGTGACCATTTACATATTTATAGGTGGGATTTGTCATTCTTCTATTTATCTTTGTCAACTCTTTTACTATAGAACCTTCGTCTAACTGAATAAAATGCCCGTCATTACCTACAAATTGTCACTGGGCCAAATGCAGTGATTAAGATAATAGTTCACCCTTCAATGTGATAAGGCCCTCTCGGTTGTTTAAAACCGCCTGGAACCGACCAAAATGAGGTCTGCAAAAGGTATCGCCATGACCAAGTGGTTTTTATATCGATTTCTTTACATTTTTTCATGTATCCACTCAGCGTGGTGGTTGGTCATGAGTGTCTTTGCCGAACCTCGGAATTGGAAACCGTACACTTTCTGTTGTCACACGTTGCTTTCCGCAGAATTCGAATTACCATGTCTAAGTTCTCGCATCCAGACGTCGGCGTCCATGTGTACTACACCACCAAGTTCCCTATGAATGTTTTCGTTTGTTTTCTTTCTTCTATATACATTCCTTTGATACTATCCTATTAGATTTTACCAAACATCATCACGTTTGTTGTGTGAAGCTATTTCATTTTAAGAAAGTTAATACTTGTTGTAATGGTTGGTATTTAAGTTTTCATACAAGCCTCGTATTTATCATTTAGATAGTTTTCTAAAATTGTAAAACATTATATATTTGAAATGGTAACGCCTCATCATATTATGCCAGCGTACTAAAAGAGCAATTAATGTACAGCACTTTCAGTACTAAAAATATATATATATACATATTATGAATACTGGAAATTTTCTATAGTTACCTTCCCAAAAGAATGTGCTAACATGAAATATACTTAACACAAGCAAAAAGACGACAACTTTTCTGACTCAGGACAAGTAGATTCCGTCAGCTCACTTTTTTTTTTTTTTTTTTTTGCGAGTTGGCATTTCCAAAAACTCATAAAAACGATAAACCGTTCATATCAAAAGAAATCAATCGACTCGTGGTAAAGGTGAGTTGAGAGCCAAATTTTTCTTACAGGAGGAAAATCGACGATTTTATGCTCGTGTGAAACTCACTCCAAACATTCGTTTTCATTACTGGCACAACCAACCAATACAAAATTATGCAAGATCTTTACACATAAAACAAAAAATAAATTGCATCGGAAGATTTTTTTTCTTCTTAATTTCCAGTTTGTCTAATTCAATTTTTTATTTATCTTTTTCATTTCATACTACTATTCATTATTTTCGTATAGTCATTTTTAAGAAATGACAACTCAACAATGAAAGAGTAAAATTAGATTAATCCTAATTACCTCTTTCACTAATGAATAGGAGTACTGTTTTTCTCCATTTATACAACCAAGTTTATTCGATTGAAAGATACCCCTAGGAAATAACAGCTGGCAAAAGAGGGCAATTTTTTTGAAGTAAAATAAATCCATCTTCAATAAAAATAAAAATAAACTACGTGAAAGAACTATGGCTTCAATTTTTATTTTGCATATTCTTTCCTTGATTCATTTAGGCTATTCAATTCGGCTGATGAAGCCCCCCACACACACAAATTTACTAACTGCAAGATAAGACATGTTTATGTTTTATTTATTTTTTCATTTTTTTCATATATCAAGTCATGTGAAAAGAAAACTCAAAATATTCTCCAAAGGAACTCGATGTCTTTGTTATGAAGACTCATTGTTATTAAATGGCGCATTTCTTTGGGTGATGTCAAACGTGAAATAAAAATTAAAAAGACTCATGTGCCACGGAAGTAAAAGTGGCAGACTTTTGAACGGATGCATAAGAATGCAAAATCAGGACCGAAAAAAGGACCTGGGTGAGTATTGAAAAGTCCAGATTTTTTTTTTTTTTTTTTAATAACTACAAGAAATTTGAGCGAATGCGGAGAAATTCGAGATTAACTCGCCTGGATAAGGTGTCCTCTTTATATTTGTTCAAATATACGATGCACCGTCTGCGCAGGTCCCTGATTCACAGAGTGCTCGGCCTTCGGCCATTATCGGCCTACAGACGCAGTCGCCTTCGACAGGAATCCACAAGATCTATTCGACTCCAACAGATCTGAAGGATTACACTGGATCTACAGGACTCCACCATGTCTACAGGACTCCATAGAATCTACAGGACTTCCCTAGATCTACAGGACTCAACAGGAGCTACAGGTCTCCACCGGAGCTACAGGACTCCACCGGCTTTACAGGATACGACCTGATCATTATCTCTCCATCAGATCTACAGGACTCCACCGGATCTACAGGACTCCACCACTCTATTGACAAAAGGTCACAATTGGCTTACTTTAGAAAATGAGAGCTTTATTTTTTTTTTTTATATTTTATATATCGCTTGTTTGCGAAAACGTCGTCATAACTCAAAAAACTGAATTTTTGAGTTATCTATACAGACATATTCATCTTCAAACACGGATTTTTTTGGTAACAGTGTCATATCTGTAGCTCAAAAATTGAACGCTAGGGAGTGCTAAATGTCCCAACGACATAACCTTACATGTTCCAACTTGTTCCAACAAATATTTTAGACTTAGTAAAGATTATGATTGTTTCAACTTCTATAAACTTTAGAGGCGTATTTGATGCTCCAAAAAATGTTCAACCTATGGTGTTTGAGGGCTTTTTATAATATTGAGAGTTTTGAAACTTTAAAATGCCTCTCCTGAAAAATTCGATATTTTGAGTTATGACGACGTTTTCGCAAACAAGCGATATATTGTAGTAACAAGCACCGGCTCCGCCGTCTTAGCTTGGTCTCCGCTGGTACACGCTTCGCTCGCGTGCCTTCGTGCAAAGGCCTCTGGCCTTTGTGTGAATACATTTGGATGAAGGATAAAATTAGGATCTACAGGACTCCACCACTCTATTGACAAAAGGTCACAATTGGCTTAATTTAAAAAATGAGATTTTTTTTTTAATATTATATCTCATATATATTGTAGTAACAAGCACCGGTTTCGCCGTCCTAGCTTGGACTCCGTTGGTACACGCTTCGCTTGCGTGCCTTCGCGCAAAGGCCTGTGGCCTTTGTGTGAATATATTTGGATGAAGGATAAAATAGAATATCAAAGTTACGCCTTTTATTGAATAGAAAATGCCTAAAATGATACTGTGGCATTCTTAGTATTATCTTCGACATTAACGACGTCAGTGTCGTCATCATGCTTGTTGTCGCTCAAAAATCCCTTCTCGAAACTTCAAATACATTCACACGGTGTGGCACGTGCATGTCCCATTTCCGGTAGACACCCCAAACTCATAAAAACCCGGAGATTTCCCATATATATATATATATATACTGTATATATATATATATATATATATATATATATATATATATATATATATATATGTATATATATATATGTATACATATATATGTATATATATATATGTATATATTTATATATGTATATA
>NC_134813.1:47399866-47407366 GCF_046742065.1 Oratosquilla oratoria
GGGATGTGATTAAATGCATTTCGAATATGTGGGCGAAGACGTGAAAGTTTTGTGGTTTGAAAGTCTTACAGAGAAGAAAGAACGAAGGAAGAGTAATTGGGCTAACAGCTGAAAGCGTTGGAGAAAAACAATCAGAAAAGACAGATAGGCAGACAGACAGACAGACAGACAGACAGACAGACAGACAGACAGACAGACAGACAGACAGACAGACAGACAGACAGACAGACAGACAGACAAACAAATAGACTGATGGGCAGAAAGAACCAGAGACAACGAAAGAAGGTTAGAGTCGAAGAAAATGAACGTGAGAGTGAATGAAGAATTAGGAGTAAGAGGATGAATTGGGAGGGCGAGTAAAGAGAGCAAGAAGAAGAGGAGGAGGAGAAGGACAACTCTAAGGGGTATGAGGTGGGGAAGAGTGAGAGATGGAGGTATGAGAACAATACAATATTTAGAGTAAAATGGACAAAAGGAATAGGATAGGAAGGAAGAAAAGAAGAAGGAGGACGAGGAGGGGAGGAAAAGGATGAGGGCGAATGAAGAAATGACTTGCACGAAGAAGAGGTGAAGAATATGTTAAAACAGGAGGAATCTCAGGAGGAGCTGAAGTATTAAGAAGAGGGCGAGGTGTAGGAAGCAATACGAGAATGCTTTTGAAAATTGAAGCCACTAAATTCAGTGATTTCGTTGGTCTGATAAAAGCAGATAGAAAAAAAAAGAAAAAGAAAAATACTCCGAATGACGGAAGAGCTGCTGGAAACAATGTAGCTCGATGTATTCAGTGATTCAGATGGAATAATGGTTTGGGTTTTAAGTTCTATGGGAAGGCGATAAAAGCGAGAAAGGGATTGTGTTGAAAGACGTCAGAGGAGGGAATTTCATGAGTGGCTAAGCTGAGTAGAAAGCTCAAAGGACGGGCAGATGGAGAGGTCGTGAAGTAGACTAGAACAAAAAGAAAGATAGAAAAGATTGTACAGTTTAGGTTAGGATGGGTTGGTTTAGATTAGTTTAGGTTAGTTTAGGTTAGATTAGGTTAGGTCAGATCAAGTTAGGCTAGATTAGGCTACGTTATGTTAGGTTAGGCTGGCTAGATTAGATTAGTTAAATTAGATTAACTAATTAAGGTAAATTTCGTTTAAATTCGGTTAGGCTAGGTTAGCTTAAGATTAAAATGGGCTAGGTTAGGTTAGGTTAGGCTACAATTGTATTGGTAAAGAACATTATCAGAGGATTTTAACTAAAACACAGTAAAGGACTAAAAGGAATTGTAAGAAGATAGTACAGCGAAGAAAATATGGGAGAGTGGGAAGTGCTACGAGGTTAAAACCTGGAACATCGAAGACTGTATCGGCTGGGGTTCAGGTGCCAAGAAGAAAGGTTTATGTAACAAACAAGAACGCATTAAAGGGTAAGAAGAAATTGTGATCGAGAAGATTTCTATAGTCACCAAGAATGTAATCACAGTATGTTGTTGTGGCTGTCATTGCTGCTGCTTTTATTGTTGTCGCTAGTGATGCTGATTTTGGTGGTGGTAGTGGAGGTTAGCTCATGGTGTCAGTTGATTATAACACAGAATAAGGAGGAAATCTATTAGAGGTCTTCATATAGTATCTATGTGATGCCAGTGCTGCGCATCCTTTCACACATAGTGATGGGTGCAGATGGGCTATATGAGACGAAGAAGTATTATAGAAAAGAGGTTAAGTATCAAACTAAAACGTAGTGATTGGTGAAAGGGAATGTGACAGAGATTTTATATCAGAGATAGAGAGGAAAGGGACAGAGGTACATGGACAAAAACAAGTGAACTGCAATGAATCGCATGGATTGAGCACAAAAACTGTAACGTGGCACTGAATTGCAAAGACTGATCAACGTACTTATAGCCAACATAATGTAATGGCTGGGTTAGTTACCAACTATATAAACGCGAATAAATAATTAATTATATAAGAAGATAAATAAGTGATTGAATAAAAAAGTAGATAACAAATAATGAAAATTGCAGATTAGTAGCAAAATATTGAATAAATTAATCAGTTTAATTAAATAATAAAGAAATAAGTAGAAATATAAACTAATGCGATCAAATTACTTAACATAAAAGAGGTAAGTACGTATATAAATAGAAACAATGAATGGGTTAATAATCTAATCTACCAACAAATATAGATATAATGAAGTAAAGATTAAAGTTTTTTGCAAAATAGTTAAAAGGGAAAGGAATATATTGAGAGGTTTAAGCGATAAGTGGCTGAAAAGAACATATACTAGTATATACAAGAATAGAGAACAACAAGAAAATTACAAGGAAAATGTAAACTAAGAACTGCGGAGGCAACAGAAGAAAATGAGGATCCTACGCCTGGAGGCACAGAGATACCGTCAAAGTCATTTTTCTGTATGCACTTGACAGTCAGTGCTGAGAATCGGAGAGAAGTACGGGATTCGAACCCGCAACAAAAGAAATGAGAGACCAGTACACTTCCAATTACGCCACCAACGCAGTAAATATATATATATATATATATACATATGTATATATATATATATACATATATATATATACATGTATATATATATATATACACATGTATACATATATATATATATATATATATATATATATATATATATATACATATACCAAGGCTTTTTACCCCTTACAAGGGAAGTAACCAAAAAGGAAAAGGCATATAATCATTCCCACCCATTCCATTCCTGAATACACTCCACACCCCTTCACCATCCCTCTTATCTTAGCACCTCCTGGATGACAGGTCATCCCTGCACCTTGTCCACTGCCCTGGGGGGTCAAAAGCAGTGTCGCCAGATACAGCACATCCACAGCAAGGCCGCTTCATTAAATCTGCGACACCCCCCCCCTCTCCGTTCCCACATGGATAAAAGGAGAAGACGGGGAGAAATCCCTTCGGGCTGCGTCAAGTTTTGCTCACACATACTACCTCACCCCCCATCCCCCCACCCATTCCACCTCATGCATCACAACATCATCCATGTACAACCATTCTCCATTCACCCCTATCTTCTGTCCTCTCCCGTCCTTCCTCAACAGACATTCCCCTCTTCCCCAAAGCCCACTTCATCCCATCCATCCACCTCATCCTAGGACGTCCCCTCATGTTCACTTCCTCCACATCTGCCTTCCATACCTCTTTTACTAGTCTTTCTTCACTCATTCTTTCCATGTGTCCAAACAATCCTAATACTCTTTCATCAGCTCTATCTCCCAACTCCCTTTCGACCCCTGTTCTTCTTCTCACCTCCTCATTTCTAACTCTATCTAGCCTAGTAATCCCCATCATACTTCACAGACACCTCATCTCAAAACATTTATACTCCTCTCTTCCTCTCTTATGTTCCATGTTTCTGCCCCATACAGTGCTGTTGGCACAATCACTCCTTCATATAGTCTCCTCTTAGCATCCATTCCCAAATGTCTATTCCTCATTACACTCTTCAATCCACCAAGGCATTTACTCGCTTCTCTCAATATACATTCTACCTCCACCTTCACTCCACCCTTTCCTGCCACATTTGCACCCAAGTATCTAAAACTATCCACCTCCTCCAGTCGCTCTCCCTTAATGCTCACTTCCAGTCTACTGCCACTTTCACACCTTGTACATCTCTTCACCTTACTTTTACCCACATTTATCTTTAGCTTTCTTCTATCACATACTCTCCCAAACTCTGTCACCAACTTCCTCAGTCCCTCCTCCGATCCTGCCACAAGCGCAGTGTCGTCAGCAAACAACAGCTGGCTCACCTCCCACTTTTCTCCATTTTCTTTAACCATTTCCAATCCCTGACCAACTACCCTTGCATTTACCTCTCGCACTACCCCATCCATGTATAAGTTGAACAGCCAGGGCGACATAACGCATCCTTGACGAAGTCCAACCTTTACCTCGAACCACTCATTCTCTCCATTTCTAATTCTGACACAAGCTCTACTACTCTCATAAAAACTCTTGACAGCTCCTAGAAGCTTTCCTCCTATCCCATAAATCTGCATAACCTCCCACAGTGCCTTTCTGTCTACACTATCGTAAGCCTTTTCCAGATCCATAAAAGCCCAAAAAACATCCTTACCCTTTCCTATAGCTTTCTCACATATTTGTCTTACCACAAAGATCTGATCTACACAACCACCTACCCGTCCTAAATCCACACTGTTCCTCACCAATTACTCCATCTGTTCCTCTCCTAATCCTCTCAATCAAGATCCTCCCATAAGCCTTCCCAACTACACTAAGAAGCTAATCCCTCTAAAACTACTACATTCACACTTGTCCCCTTTTCCCTTGTAAAGTGGAACTATACACGTACTCCTCCAGTCCTCCGGCACTCTACCCTCTCTCCAGCAAACATTAAATAACCTCACCAGCCAGTTCACCATCACTGTACCTCCTTTTTTTTTTAACATTCTGCATGGCATCCATCCAGACCAGGTGCCTTACCTGCTTTCATCATCTTAACTGCTGCCTTCACTTCATCCTTCCTTATTTCTCCTCCATTTTCCTCACTCATCACTCTCATTTTCTTAGCATTTCCCACTGCAACTATCTTTCCCTCCCTATCCTCCTTCACATTTAGCAACTCCCTAAAATATTCTGCCCATCTTCCCCTTACTGAGTTCTCTTCCATTATCATCTCTCCATCTGCACCTTTTACCTTTTCTTCTCTACCTGATTCGCCTCCTCTTCCTCTCTTAATTTCTTTCCAAAACATCTTTTTATTACTTTAATTTTTTTTTGTCATGCTCTTACCCCACTTCACATCTGATCTCCTCTTTGCCTCCTTTACCTTTTGCTTTACTTCTCTTTTCTTTTCTTTGTACCTCTCATATGACTCCCTAGTTCTATTTTGTAACCAATATGTGAAAGCTCGCTTCTTCTCCTCTACAACCTTCTTTGTTTCCTCATCCCACCATTCACTACCCTTCCTTCTATTTCCTCCTGTCCTTCTTGTTCCACACACCATCCTTGCACACTTTGTGACTCCCTCCTTGAACCATCCCCATTCCTCCTCCACACCTAGCTCTACTCTATCCTTCACACCCTCCCACTCCTCCTTCAGCTTCTTCTTGTACTCCTTCTCCTTTTCCTTTTCATTTAAAGAGTTCACTCTAAGCACCTCCCTACCTTTTGTCCCTTTCCTCTCTCTCCATCTATCCTCCACTCTCAACTTACCTTCCACCAAAAAATGATCTGATATTCCCCCACCCTCTCCCCTTAGAACATGTACATCCTTAACTCTTCCTATCATAGTCCTATTTACCACTACATAATCCATCAACGCTCTATCTACCACCCTTGCATCCACCACCCTCTCCCATGTGTACTTATGCTTGACTTTCTTCCGAAACACTGTATTTGCTATCATCAACTCTCTTTCTAGACACATTTCCACCATCAACTCTCCACTACGATTCTTTCCTGGAACTCCACATTTCCCAACCACTCCATCAATTGGACCATTTACTACCCTAGCATTAAGGTCTTCCAGTACTATTACGTTGACATTTCTCCCTAAATCCTCTATGCACTCATTTAAATCCATCCAAAAGGCCTCCCTTTCTTCTACACTCTTCTCACTGCCAGGGCCCATATGCACTTACAAAGACCCACATCTCCTTTCCCAGTTTCACCTTCATCCACATTATCCTTGAAGAAACCTCCTTCCACTCCACTACACGTTTACCTATCTCTTCACTTACTAGAATAGCCACCCCTTCCCTCCCTCGCCCTCTCTTCACTCCTGATAACCTCCCACTTACACTCACCCTTCCCTTTCAACTTAGTTTCACTCAAAGCCAACACATCCATCTTTCTTCTCACAAACATACTACCTATCTCTTCCCTTTTACTCTCATCTGTACCACATCCACGTGCATTAAAAGACCCAAACCTTAGGGTGCTGTTCCGAAAACTCCCAGACCCTCTTATGCCTTTACTTTTTCGTTTAGGAATGTCCCCTGTGGGGCTACAAGGAGAAGGATGCCTAGTCCCACTCCCCGTCCCTTTCTTCTCGCCTCTTACGATCCAAGTGGAAATACTTGGTGGCAGTATTCTTTTCACCCACCACAGGGAATTCCCCCACAGCAGAAAATAAATACTCAGAGAAATGGTACAGGACAGTAGCAAGGGGTTGGGGGACTGCATAACGGAGGGACAGTCGTAGTATAAAAGTGTCATCATTTCTCTATGAAGAGTTTTCCTCTTTCATAGACAAAATGATGTGTGGCTCTGGTCCGTAGGGGCGCCCCATATAGACCCTAAAGTATCAACTGCATGCTACTTTGCCACAATAACAAGCAGCCAATACCCCAGACGGGGTATACATATATACATATACATATACATATACATATACAGTATATATATATATATATATATATATATATACGTATATATATATATATATATATATATAAGTATATATATATATATATATATATATATATATATATATATATTTGCAAACGAAAATAGGAAGACAAGAAATAAAAGAAAAATGTATGTTGAAGAATACTGGAGGAGAAATGAATTCAATATATTAGAAAAATCGCATAAATGAAAACAATGAGGACATACAAGGGAAGGAAATGAGGTTCATAAAGCTATAACACTGCAATATGGCCAGTGTTTGTTGAAATGAACTTCATGTAATTAAACTTAATACATGCAATAAATGTATCAAATATTATTGAGGATATAAACCTGACCTGTGATGTATCATGACATTGCAAATATATATTTCGTTATTGCTTTACCAATATAACTTTGTATGCGAAAAATGAAATTAGTTTTTGAATAATTGTTAGACCTACAAGTTTATAACTTAGCAAAAATGACATGTAATGTTTACATAGCTTAGATATATCATGAATTAGCCTCAGGTATTTTAGTGGTACTATCAGTGTTAAAATTAAAAAATAGATCACAACACCACAGCCGGACGAAAGAAAGACTTGAGTAAACGAAACTATATATTTCGATTGCTAACTGCAATCCTCTTCAGTAGTACAAAGTGAAAGAAGGATGCTGTCTTAAATAGCAACCTCTTACAAAGGAAAGGGAATTTGGAAAAGAATAAATGTCACTACTCCAACCCTATGTAACCTGAGGATGACATGAGGTCAGGTCAGGGGGAGGGGTGGGGACTTGTTGACGATTTGTTTGGTGGTAAATAATCCTGATATTACATCTGGGGTCCACTGACCCTTGGAAATATTTATCGTGGGCAAATATTCAAATAATGTGGATTCCTCCATTTTACTTCTGAACCCACAGCCTGATAAGGTCGGATTTTCCCAGTCCATCCGGTGATTAAATTTATTTACGTGTTGAAACAAGGCTGAACTTTCTTGGCCATACTTGATGGACCTCCTTAGGTCTCTCCCCGTCTGGCCTATGTATGAAAGGTTACAATCTTTACATGGAAGGGAGTAATATCAGGATTATCCATCAC
>NC_134813.1:47437366-47447366 GCF_046742065.1 Oratosquilla oratoria
TGCAAAGCTAGTTTAGTAAGTAGTCTTTCGTGTGGGACGGTATCAAAAGCTTTTGCAAAGTCTAGATATATTAAATCTATATTGTTTCTTTTGTCATAATTCGAGATAACTGTGTTGTAGAATTCGAGTAAGTTAGTCACGCAAGAACGTTTCCGTCTGAAACCATGCTGGCTATCATTTATCAAACGGTTACTTTCTAAATGATGTTCGATAGCATCTCTGATGATAGTTTCCATTATTTTTCCTACGATTGAAGTCAAACTTATAGGCCTATAGTTATTTGGTTTCTTTTTGTCACCTTTTTTGAATATGGGAGTAACGTTAGCTAGCTTCCATTCTCTTGGGACATCTCCGGATATGATGGATTTCTTGAAAATAATTTCTAATGGAACAACAATCTCATTTTTCATTTCCTTTAAGATTCTTGGATGTCAACCGTCAGGCCCTGGTGTTTTATTAACTTTGAGTTTGTCTATACACCTTTTAATTTTTTCTTTTGTTATATTTACCGTAGTGAGTAAGTTTACCCCAAACTTTTCACAGGTTTCAGTTTGGAATTCACTTTGAGGTGTTTCGTTTACGAATACCGAGCTAAAATAATTGTTTAAGATATTACACATTCCTTCATTTGAATATTCAAGTTGACCGTCAGCAGATAATAGTGGACCAATGTGATTCCTAACAACCTTTTTATCTCTAATGTAACTATAGAATTCTTTGGGATTCTCTTTGGATTTATCAGCGATGTTCATTTCGTATTGTCATTTTCTTTTTCTTATTGTCTTTTTTAAATCTCTCTGTATTGATACATAACTTTCATAGTCATTAGATGCACCCGAGCACTTATATTTCTTATAAGCCTATCTCTTTTTAGCAATACTTTTTTCAGTTTCTTTGTCGAGCCACTTTGGGCGAGCCTGATTTGGGGGACGTCTGTCCTTAAAAGGAATGTAAGTTTGAATCATCTTAGTGAGCGTATTTTGAAATATTTCCCACATCTGATCTACAGGCCTTTCGTTTAATTTTGTATATATATATATATATATATATATATATATATATATATATATATATATATGTATATACATATACATTTATACTTATGTATGTATATATGTATGTATGTACACATTTGTATGTTGTAGGGGAGAAGAATAATGCTACTGTGTGTTCCCACTTAAATAATAAAATACGACAAAAACAGGATGGGGATAGGACTAGGCTTTCTTCTCTTTTTATCTCCAAAAACTTTTTTATCTCCTGAAACGAAAAAAGGGCATAAATGCTTCTTGGAAGAGTTTTCCAATCTGGACCCTAGGTTTGGAACTTTTCATGAGACTATAAGGGAAGAGATAGGCAGTATGTTTGTGAGAAGAAAGATGGACGTGTTGGTATCGAGTGAAACTAATTTGAAAGGGAGGGGCGAGTTTGATTTTGGAAGGGTGTCAGGAGTGAAGAGTTGACAAAAAACAAAAGGTGTGGCTATACTAGTAATTGAAGAGATAGGTAAACGTGTGATGGATTGAAGGAGGTTTCTTCAAGGTTAATGTGGATAAAGGTGAAACTGGAAAGGGAGATGTGTTTTTTTAAGTGCAGAAGGGCTGCGTTCATCTATTTTTCGCACATACTCCCTCACTCCCCCTATTCCCCACCCAATCCCTTTCATGTATCATAGCATCATCAATACATAACTCTTATCCATTCAACCCTATCTTTTGTCTTCTTCTCTCCTTCCTCAACAGACATTCCCCTTTTTCCCAATGCCCCTCTTACCCCATCCATTCATCTCGTCTTTGGTCGCCTCCTCATGTTCACTCCTTCCACCTCTGCCTTTCACACCTCTTTTACTAGTCTTTCTTCACTCATTTTTCCATGCGACCAAACCATCCTAATACTCTTTCATCAATCCTATCTCCCAATTCCCTTTCCACCCCCGTTCTACTCCTCACCTCCTCGTTTCTCACTCTATCCAGCCTAGTATCCCCTATCATACTTTTCAGACACCTCATATAAAACGCATTCAAACTCCTTTTCTCTTCCTCTCATATGTTCCATGTTTCTGCCCCGTACAGTGCTTTCGGCACAATCACTCCTTCATACAATCTCCTCTTAGCATTCATTCTCAAATGTCTATTTCTCATTACACTCTTTAATCCACCAAGGCATTTACTTGCTTCTCACAATCTACATTCTACCTCCGCCTCCACTCCTCCATTTTCCGATACATTTGCACCCAAGTATCTAAAACTATCCACTTCCTCCAGTCTCTCTCCCTTAATACTTATTTCCAGTCGGCTGCCACTTTCTCCCCATATACATCTCATCATCTTACTTTTACCTACATTTATCCTCAACTTCCTTCTTTCAAACACCTTCCCAAATTCTGTTACGAGCTTCCTCAATCCCTCTTCTGATCCTGCTATACTCAGAGTATCGTCAGTATACAACAACTGGCTTGTCTCTCACTTTTCTCTATTTTCTTTAACCATCTCCAATTCCCGACCCTTCGCCTTTGCATTTACCTTTCGCACCCATCCATGTATAAATTGAACAGCCAAGGCGTCATAGCACATCCCTGACAAAGTCCCACCTTTACCTTAAACCACACACTCCCTTCATTTATGATTGTAACACAAGCTCTACTACTTCCATAAATACTCTTGACTGCTCTTAAAAGCTTTCCTCCTATCCTATATATCTACAATGACTACCACAGTGCCTTCCTGTCTACTCTGTCATAAGCCTTTTCCAAATCCCTGCATCTTACTCACTGCTCTATGTCAGAAGCAGTGTCGCAAGAAGCTTTACAAGGGAAAATAGAACAAGTGTAAGTGTAGCAGTTTCAGAGGGATCAGTTTGTTGAGTGTAGTTGGGAAGGCTTATGGGATGTTTTGATTGAGAGGATTCGAAGAGAAGGTAATACGTAAGGAATATATCTATCTATATATATCTATATATATATATATATATATATATATATGTATGTATATATATATATCTATGTGTGTATATATATATATGTATTTATATATATACACACATATATATATATATATATATATATATATATATATATATATATACATATGTATATGTATATTGTTACATATGTGTGATGTGTACATCCTATATATGTAATCATTTATCATTATTTGTGAGGAAATGTTATGTTTCGGATACTACGTATGTTCATACTATAACTATGGGTGACATCTTGGTTGATTATGATCATATCCTATATCACTGTCAGGTATTATTTTCTTTACATGAGCCTGTATTGTATCATACTTATTATTACTGTAAATTATTGTGTTCATTTATAAGAATATAGTATTTGTGTTTCAAGTGTCCATTGCGCAGTGGCCCCTGTTACATAAGTCTAGTTACATCATAGGTGTTGACGTCGGAATATTTCTATTGTATTTCCCGCACAAGCAGACCAAGAACCAGATCTGATGGGAAAGAAGCCCGTATAATAATGTAGGCTCGTCATTCTTGGTAAAAAGCTGTCCTCTTTTATTATCTAATGAGCTACGAGTGTAAAACCCCGTCACCCAAGGAGGAACGAGTCTTTTGTTTTAACCAATGAGCTATGATTTTGCCTTCGAGCACCTGTCCAGGGTTACACAACTTGTCAGATTCTAAAAAGCCTGCATTGAGGTTATTACCCTCTCCCCTCAGTCTCGTAGTAGTGAGTCAAATTAATTAGAACTTAGTTTTGTAGTGCCCTTTTTATAAGTGTGTGCGGAGTGATGTAGCATTGGTGTTTAGAATTAGTTTAATATTTCAGAACTGCTTAGTAAACTGTGAACCAGTCTTACGTGCGTTCAATCCCGTTAAAACTTTCGAATTTCAATCTTTTTGTCATTCATGTTAATGAGAGGTCGGATGAGCATTGTCAGGTATTGTCATGTTTCTGTTTAATTGTACTCATTTGTCTTCTGTGGTACGTTGTTTTCATATAATTCACTTTGTATTAATTTTCATATGATTTCTAAATTTATTCAATTATATTTCTTTAAAGTTAAGTTAAATAGTTTTCTTTTCCTCGTGTCCTCACAGCGGGGTGGCGACCTTGATCCGTTTTCTTGATTGTTTGAACCCAGTAATAGACATAGGGTCTAAGGGATTCTATTAGGTAACAATAGTTTAATATCTTTTGTTTTATGATACAAGCTTCTGAGCTTCACAAGGCCGGTGGAACCTTTGATATTCTAGAGGGATTTGTAAATATATTTATATATATATATATATATATATATATATACATATATACATACATATATATATATATATATATATGTATATATATATATATTGGAGTACATACATACATACATATACCAAGGCTTCCTCCCCCTCCCAAGGGAGGTAGCCAAAAAGGGAAAAGCACAAAAACACTCCCACCCATTTCATCCCTAAATACACTCCACACCCCTCCCACCCTTCCTCTCATCTGAGCACCTCCTGGATGACGGGTCATCCCTGCACCCTGCCCACCGCCCTGGGTCAGAAGCAGTGTCGCAAGACACAGTACATCCACAGCGAGGCCGCTTCATTTAATCGGCGACCCCCCCTCTCCGTCCCCCTTTGCATATAAGGCGATGACGGGGAGAAATCCCTTCGGGCTGCGTCAAAATTTACTCACACATACTACCCCACCCCCCACTTCCCCGCCCATTCCTCCTCATGAAGTCACAACATCATCCATATACAACCATTCTCCACTCACCTCTGTCTTCCGTCCTCTCCCTTCCTTCCTCAACAGACATTCCCCTCTTCCCCAAAGCCCCCTTCACCCCATCCATCCACCTCATCCTAGGACGTCCCCTCATGTTCATTCCCTCCACATCTGCCTTCCATACCTCTTTTACTAGTCTTTCTTCACTCATTCTTTCCATGTGTCCAAACCATCCTAATATTCTTTCATCAACCCTATCTCCCAAATCCTTTTTCACCCCTGTTCTCCTCCTCACCTCCTCATTTCTCACACTATCTAGCCTAGTAACCCCCACCATACTTCTCAGACACCTCATCTCAAACACATTCAAACTCCTTCTCTCTTCTTCTCTTATGTTCCACGTTTCTGCCCCATACAGTGCTGTTGGCACAATCACTCCTTCATACAGTCTCCTCTTCGCATCCATTTCCAAATGTCTATTCCTCATTACACTCTTTAAACCACCAAGGCATTTACTCGCTTCTCTCAATCTACATTCTACCTCCACCTTCACTCCACCTTTTCCTGCTACACTTGCACCCAAGTATCTAAAACTATCCACTTCCTCCAGTCGCTCTCCCTTAATGTTCACTTCCAGTCTACTGCCACTTTCACCCCTTGTACATCTCATCACCTTACTTTTACCCACATTTATCTTTAGCTTTCTTCTATCACATACTCTCCCAAACTCTGCCACCAGCTTCCTCAATCGCTCCTCTGACCCTGCCACAAGCGCAGTGTCGTCCGCAAACAACAGCTGGCTCGCCTCCCACTTTTCTCCATTTTCTTTAACCATCTCCAATCCCTGACTCACTACCCTAGCATTCACCTCTCGCACCACCCCATCCATGTATAAGTTGAACAGCCAGGGCGACATAACGCATCCTTGACGAAGTCCCACCTTTACTTCAAACCACTCACTCTCTCCACTTCTAATCCTAACACATGCTCTACTACTCTCATAAAAACTCTTGACAGCTCCCAAAAGCTTTCCTCCTATCCCATAAATCTGCATAACCTCCCACAGTGCCTTTCTGTCTACCCTATCATAAGCCTTTTCCAGATCCATGAAAGCCCAAAAAACATCCTTCCCCTTTCCTATAGCTTTCTCACATATCTGTCTTACCACAAAGATCTGATCTACACAACCTCTACCCGTCCTAAATCCACACTGTTCCTCACCAATTACTCCCTCTGTTCCTCTTTTCGTCAATTTCTTCATGGGCTCGGTGGAGAAAGAGGTCTTCAATCGTTCTGGCCGCACCCTGTTGTACGGCCGGTACGTAGACGACATCTTCGTGAGGACCACCGACTCTGAGGAGCGTGAACACCTTCGCTGCCTCCTTCAGGAAGTGTCAGGCCTTCGATTTACGACGGAGGAGGCGACAGACGGCGTCCTTCCTTTTCTTGATGTGCTCCTCACCCAGAAAACCGATGGGAGCACCCACACAGCAGTGTACACCTAGCCAACTAATCCTGGGATGTGCTTGAATGGAGAAAGTGAGTGCCCTAAAAAATATAAGGACTCCACTATTGCATCCTTCTATAGGAAAGCCCTCACCCATTGCTCCAGTTGGACCTCCACCCAGAAAGAAATTGACCGGTCTACACAACTCTTAGTCAATAATGGCCACTCAAACAGCGACTGTCAAGGTGTACTACGGGCCGTCATGAGCAAGTGGTACGAAGGGCAACAGACTACTGTAGAAGAAGGCAATACCTTTACCTTGTCGAGCAATACCTTTACCTTGTCGAGCGGTTATAAGGAGGATGAGGAGGCACTTCTTCGTATCATCAAGGACAATGTGACCCCCACCAACGAGACGGACCGCATAAAACTTTCAATTTATTATAAGAACAAAAGAACTAAAGACCTTATCATGAAAAATAACAGCTCCCCATGCCCATCCGACATTGAGTGTATGAGTCTGGTGTACCAATTCAAGTGTCCTTTTGGGGACTTTACGCCCCAAGATTCCTACATCGGACTCACTACCACTCGCCTTTCCAGACGGGTGACATACCACCTTAACAATGGAGGCCCTAAGCGGCACCTCCAGGAGACCTATAACATTCCAATCACCAGATCCATCTTATTGGACAACACCACAATTTTAGACCGAGAAAGTGACAAGCGCCGCCTTGCCCTCCTTGAGACCCTCCACATCAAATACAGCCAGCCTACATTGAACACCCAGCAGAAAGCCCCCACCCTCCTTCCCAGCCTCAAACCGTTCAGAATCCACCAAATCAGACAACTCAGCTACGACACAAATCAGCACTCTCACGAGCAGTCACTCCGGCCGCGACGGACATCCAGGCCACAGTAACGGACATCTAAAGTGTCCTTTCCCAGTAGTCACAGTTCCCCTTTCCATGTATCCTCCCCCAGTATTCAACGTGTCCTTTTCCAGCTTTAGATCAGAGTAACGGTCAACCTTTTTTGTGATCTTTCCTAGTGTTTACTTTCTGTATTTATAATCACCCATTTCTTTGTTCTTGGTACAATTGAAAATGCTAACTGTTATTAGCGAAACGTCTTGTATCCTGTTCTACCCATTAGATGGCTTCTATCGGCAACTTAGTTTTTTCTTTACCTCTCCATGCTAGAGAGATCTTCAGAAGACTTGAAATTATTCATCGGAAACTCATCAGAGCTCAATTTGCTGTTGCTTACAATTCAATACGTCTTAAAGAATATATATATATATATACACAGTAGAACCTCTACACACGAATTTAATTCGTTCCAGGACCTACTTCGTATGCTAAAATGGTCGTATGTTAAATCAAATATTCCCATATGAATACACTGTAATTCGTTTAATTCGTCCCACAGCCCAAAAACATATGATAACTCCTTGATAAATACTGTACTGCAGATAATTACACATAGCAATAAAAAAAATACATTACTGTATATAAGAGAGATATAAAAAAGAAATAATCTGTAAGGAAATAATCAATAAAAAAAAAATTCTTGTCACTTAACCTTAGAGATTGTCGAGATCGTAGACATGTTTCGGCCATATTGTTTGGCCAGATCACTTATACGAACACTGCTTTTCTAAGATTTCTTGCTTTACTTCTAAGGAAAGCATTACTTTCTTCCTTTTTCACCACTGCTACCACTCGCACTAGCCTTCATGGGACCCAGGATGATAAAATAAAAAAGGAAATGTGAAAAAGGAAGGTTTTACGCACTTTTATTTACGATCAGAACACGAAGTAGAGCTGTGAACTGACTACCGTCTAGCGGGCTAACCATGAAACTGCGACGTTACGAGAAACTTCGACGCCGTATATATGCGAAACTTCGACGACTTCGTATGTTGGAGATTACTTCGGGTGTAGAGTCAAATATTAGATCAAATTTCACATCGTATGTTGGAAAATTCGTATGTTTAGGCAATCGTAAGTAGAGGTTCTACTGTATATATATGTATGTATCTATATGTATATATACGCTATATATATATATATATGTATATATATATATATATATATATATATATATATATATATACACGTATTGCAAAAATAATCACAAAAAAACGCGTGACTATATGTAGTAACCACAGGGAAATTAAAGTTCGGAATACTAAACGTTTTCGCCTATTACTCTGAGGATGCCGTAACAGGCGAAAACCTTTAGTATTCTGAACTTTAATTTTCTTGTGGTTTCTGCATTTTATATATATATATATATATATATATAATATGTATATATATACATATATATACATACACATATATGTATATATATACATATATGTATATATATTTATATATATACATATATATATATATATATAAATACACATGCCTATATAAATATTACAATAAATGTACACACACACACACACACACACACACACACACACACACACACACACACACACACACACACACACACACACACACACACACACACGGCGCGGCTGGTAGAGTCCCAGACTGTCAGTACGGCGGTGCCGTCGCTACCTGGTTCGAATCCTGCCCAGGGCTGAAATTATTTCACTATCACTGCGCTTCGAGTCGTTTCTCCAACTCTCGTGGGCGGGGATTTGTGTGTGTGTGTGCGTGTAAGGTCATAGCATTACCCATAGATCGGTCATACGAGCTCTGAGCTCTCTTCCGGGAGGGAAATAGATGTCGATAACGAGTCCAACACGTGATCCAAAACACCAAAGGTGAAACACACACACACACACACACACACACACACACACACACACACACACACACACACACACACACACACACACACACACACACACACACACACACACACACACACACACACACACACACACACACACACACACACACACACACACACATATATATATATATATATTCTTGCCTATTTCCTTCTTAGATCTAAATTTGTCCAGTTTATACCCATTACTGCGAGTCCTGCCCTGTTGTTTTATTATGATGACCTTGTTTGCATCACCCTTGTTATAGCCTTTGATCCACTTGAACACTTCTATTAGATCACCCCGCACTCTGCGTCTTTCCAGAGAGTGTAAGTTTAGGTGCCTAAGCCTCTCTTCGTAAGGCAAATTTCCGAATCCTTGTATCATTTTGGTCATTCTTCTCTGTACTGATTCTAGTGAATTTACGTCCATTCTGTAGGACGGAGACCAAAACTGTACCGCATAGTCAAGGATGGGTCTAACTATCGCTAGATAGAGTTTAATAATTACCTCTGCACTTCTATTCGTTACCGTCCTAGCAATGAAGCCTAATGTACTGTTAGCTTTATTTCTGGCGCTAATACACTGCTTCCTGGTTTTAAGGTCCGGACTCACCAGAACTCCCAAGTCCCTCTCGCACTCAGATTTTTCTAAAAACGTGTTATCTAGGTTGTATCTATTTTCGGGGTTGTGTAGCCCTACGTTTAACACGCTACACTTAGAGATATTGAAGTTCATTTGCCATTTCACCGACCATGTTAACAGCTTATTAACGTCATCCTGCAGAATCTGGGCGTCGTCTCCTGACCTAATTAGGCGTCCTATTTTAGTGTCGTCCGCAAACTTTCTAACATCACTATTTAACCCTTCGTCTAAGTCGTTTATATACATAATGAACACCAAGGGACCCAAAACCGAGCCCTGGGGGACCCCGCTAGTATCATTGCCCCACCTAGATTTCTCTGGTCGGAAGGTGTGTCAGGGGTTGAAATTCATCGGAGTCTTTTAGCACAATATGGGGACAATACACTACCGCGTAGAACTGTGTATCACAGGATTGAAAAGCATAAAAGTGGCT
>NC_134813.1:47449866-47452366 GCF_046742065.1 Oratosquilla oratoria
TTTGGCTCATATTGCATCCCAAGGCCTTGTAGAATGTTAGTAATTCTTTTACAGTTTCATAATAGTTATTTGCTTTGTGATTCTCCAAAAAATCCGTGCAAACTTTCTTAAATGACAGCCATGCAGTTTTTTCAAGACAGTTTAGCTCTATCAAAATTATGGTCTCTCATCAGGTTCGTAATCTGCGGTCCAACAAAAATACCTTCTTTGATTTTTGTGTCATTCACTCTAGGAAACTTCTTTTTCAAATATGTGAATCCCTTGCCAATTCTATCCATACCTTTAACAAAAATTTTCATCAACCCTAGCTTAATATGCAAAGGAGGTAAACAAGTTTTCTCTGAATGAACAAGAGGAGGATTGACAGCATTCTTCTCTCCTGAGGTCAGAGATCGTTTCGGCCACACATTCTTTTCATAATGACTTTTCTTTTCCCGACTGTCCCACTCACAGAGAAAGCAACAAAACTTTTGTGTAACCCAGCTGCATTCCAAGTAAAAGTGACACAACCTTTAGGTCACCACAGATAGTCCATTTATACTCTCATATGTTTCCTTCGTGTTAGCTGCATGGACCATTGTGGAGCAAAACAGCTTTCAGGCTCACTTTTGAAGAGTCAATAAACAAGCGCCACCCATTCATGTCATATTTATGGTTAAGTTCCTTCACAACAGAATATACATCATTGCAAATGACCACACATCCTCAAGTGAGAAAACTGTTCAAAATCACAATGTCGCTTACAATAAGAACTAATTTTGGATTCTTTCTGGAGAAGATTCCAACCCTTTAACCTGAAAGCAAGAAGTTCAGATTGATTTTTGATAAGGTTAAACCCCACACAATATCGTTCAAATCTCCTTGACTCAATAAATGTGGTTCACTTGAAGAACAGATGGGCTGAAAGTGCATGTCTTCTGTTTCCATTTCCATAACCTCCTCACCTGACTCATCCTCACTTAGTTCCATTTGTTTTGGAGGGTCAAGTACAGGGAAGTCTTGACTATGAGGTACTGGTTTCACAGCAGACGATGAATTAGGATATTTTACAACATGCTTGGATGTTGATGTTATACCTTTTATAATTGTAATGCAGAAGTGGCAATCTGAAGTATGATCTTTTGGTTCTCTCCAAATATTAGGGATAGCAAAAGACATATGGCGTGAACCTTTCGCCCATGCAGAGAGCGACCTGACACAGGTTACACAACACACATGAGGGGCTCAAGCTTTTATCCTGGTCCCCCATTTTGCAGCCAAAATAATGTTCATAACACTTTTTAATCAATGGCGTGAAACACCATCCTTGTGACTTGAATGTCGATACACCACAACTAAATAAAAAATTGTCTGGGTGGTCTATACAATTTCTTGGCATTGTAAAGCTGAATGGCGCGTACACCACTGTATAGTATCATAGACTAGACTTATTGCTACACAAATGTGCATCGCACAATCTCACACCAACACTTCAAACACAGTACCCCCAAACGTATAGCAATCTAACGCAGTGTTGCTAACCGCTTGATTGAAATCTATCCCAAGTAACACACGCATTGTAACATACCATGGGACACAATAACTGTGGATGATGAAAAAAGTGGACATTATTTTTTAATTCTGCATGCAAAAACATAAGCTACAACTATTGTTTGCCTTGGGACAAATTCTTTGTTCACCAGTTATATAAATAAAGAAAATTATCAATATGATATGATTTGTATGCACCTTTGTACAGTTACAAAAGCAATATGTTATAGTATAGAAAACAATAATTATATTGTGAAAAAAGGAGGAGGAAGCCCAAAATTACTACTGGAGAATATGGTTGCAAGAGATTAAGAGTTTTGAATATTTGTAACAAAGAAAGGTATGGAAAATTAATTTGAGTATTGAAAACTGGAGACAAGAAAAATGGAAGAGATACAAAAAAAATTGAAGGAAGTAAGTTAGTATGAATAGAAGTTGATTACACACAACTAAAACTGTAATGGAAACTAAGCTGTTCTATTAAAATGAGTGATGAAAAAGAGTAATAATCTTGAACAGAGACTTTCTGCCAACTGTATCATTAAAAGAATGAATCAGGTATAAGAAACAAGGAAAACTGTCAGGAGTTAAGATTAGTGTAGATGCAATGTAAAATATCAACTATGTGTTTTTAGAAGAAGAAAATCTAGAGGTAAATCAAATTGAAAGACTGTATAAGGGTGTGTGAGGGAAGTTGGAGGGTCAAAAAATGCTGAGTGAAAAGGTTAAATAAAATTAATCTATATAATTGAAATGTATAATCCCGATATTCGACAAATCCAAGCCGGAGGAGATCTCATACGATTTGATTAAAAACTACTCAGGTCAAGGTCTATCAACTAAGTATCTCCTCTTCTCGGAATGTAGAATAGCAGATAAAAGCTAAGCCTTTGTTTTTATGAAATCTTTACAATCATTATGATATGAAAAAGGTGTGGTAATGGGGTCACACTAAAAAACAAAATAAACC
>NC_134813.1:47454866-47477366 GCF_046742065.1 Oratosquilla oratoria
TGTGTGTGTGTGTGCGTGTGTGTGTGTGTGTGTGCGTGTGTGTGTGCGTGTGTGTGTGTGTGTGTGTGTGTGTGTGTGTGTGTGTGTGTGTGTGTGTGTGTGTGTGTGTGTGTGTGTGTGTGTGTGTGTGTGTGTGTGTGTGTGTGTGTGTGTGTGTGTGTGTGTGTGTGTGTGTTGTGTGTGTGTGTGTGTGTGTGTGTGTGTGTGCACGTGCGCATTTGTGCAGGTGTCAGTATTTTTAATTCAAGACTTCTTTGTTCCTTCAGAGTTTTAGAAAAGATTTTCAAATTGTTTTGATCGAGCTAGAGCATATATTTCATGTGATGAAAACAGAATTTTGTTTCTCGTCAGAAAAAAAGAAATTTTCTAACACAGAGAATTAACCTGAATTCTAAGAAATATCCTTTTACATTTGTCACGCAGTTAAAGTTATAGTAATATAATACTGATGACCCACTTTCGGAGAAGAATAAGCGAAGAAATAGAGATCTGTATATTTCGATCACTTACTGTGATCCTCTTCAGCAGATATGAGTTACAAAGTACAGAACAATGTGTATTTATAGTAAAGCAGTGAGGTAGCAAGAGGGGACGGGGCCCAGGTCAACACGCCCGGCACGCATGCTCGCATCTTGGTGGCTCAGGTCACATGACCGGCGTTTGGGATGATGAATGGGGATCATTCCAAGAATTTCACAACCAACTCAATCACCTAACGAACAATATTAAATTCAAGGTGGAATGGGAATTAGATCACAAATTACCTTTTCTAGATATTTTAATAATAAGAAATGCGGAGTCACTGTCCTTCACAGTTTATAGGAAGCCCACCCACACAGGGAGCTACCTACATTTCTTTAGCCACCATCCTGACAAAATAAAATATAGTGTAGCTTCAGGCCTATTCTTACGGGATTTGAGAATTTGTAGCTCCCAATACTTAGATTTGGAACTAAATTCAGTGAAAAATCAACTAACAAAATTAGGATACCCGCCGTGGTTTCTACAAAAAGCTCTTAGCAAGGCCAAAATTAGTTTTCACAAAACAGATTCCCATTCCGCCATGAATCATAATTGGGATAATAGATGCATAAAATTGCCTTTTAACAAATCAATCCACGAATTGTCTCACATGTTACCAAAGGAAAAGGTAAATTTTATCTTCCATTATCCTAATAATTTGTTCAGTAAAGTTGTCAATATACATCATAGATCCAAGAGTAATACAACTCCTGGAGTTTATAAATTACCTTGTTTAGATTGCAATGATGTATATTGGGGACAGACGGGTCGAGATCTCAATACCAGGGTTAAGGAGCACAAGAACTCTGTTAAATACGGACAGGAAAATTCCGCAGTATTTCAGCACGTCGCCAATAAAAACCACCGAATAAATTGGGACGATGCTGAAATAATTTATAAATCCAAATGTAGTTTCAGAAGAAAAATAGTAGAATCCTCCTTAATAAATAATTTCCCAAATTACAACATTTCCCATGGTCAATGGTCACCAGACTGTATTTCTTCTTTTGCCATAAATAAAATGTTACCATCAACATTAGCGGTGGACAAAAATCACCAAGGCCCATGCAACGCCGGTCATGTGACCTGAGCCACCAAGATGCGAGCATGCGTGCCGGGCGTGTTGACCTGAGCTCCGTCCCCTCTTGCTACCTCACTGCTTTACTATAAATACACATTGTTCTGTACTTTGTAACTCATATCTGCTGAAGAGGATCACAGTAAGTGATCGAAATATACAGATCTCTATATCTTCGCTTATTCTTCTCCGAAAGTGGGTCATCAGTATTATTTTACAAATGTGCTACGACATATCTTTGTTGTTATAGTAATATGCTATTGTGTTTTTGCATATAGCATTTTATTTACGACATTAAAAACATGACATTCTTTTCACATTCAGAAAAAACATTTCAATGTCGAAAGAACCTGGCTGAAAAGCGTCACCTGATAAAGTCATTGCCAAGAATAGGTTTTTTGTACAAATGTTTGTCAAAGTACTTTAGACTTGGACAGTGCTGTCTATATAACGTAACCAACAAGAGCTTTTAATAGGATTCAGGCGTGTAGGCTACATCTGCCATATCAAGACCTCATGGTTCTTGTACAAATGTATGATAAACAAGTATTTGACCATTCCCCATAAAGACCCCATAACATGTAGACTAACACAGAGAAAGTATGTTAAATTTAAACAAAAGTTCGTTGGGTTGTATTCGAGCAACATTGTTCATCAGCAAATGACATTTACCCTGGCTGTCCACAATTACCTGACAGAGGTGAAAACGCATACACCTTATCTCATAAGACAGTGTTGAACCTTTCAATTAATTTCCATTCGTCTTTGACTCAGATAAGAAATGTGATTTAACCCATACCAATTAATCATTATAACTTAAAGGAAATTTTTATATTTCTATTACTACGAATGGTATAATAAACTAACTGATGGGGTTAACTTAAACAAGATCCACAAAACGTTTAGCCGGGTTGAACTGGATACTTGAGATAGACTAGACACCTTCTGTCTGTGAACCACCTGAGCTCTATATATTCGGTTACTTCAAGCCAAAGTAAAACCAGTGCGGTACCGGATTAGAATGTTTTATTCAATCCATACTTATGGGAGGATCCGCCATGGCTCAGTGGTATTACGTACATCTGTCAATATCCAAGGGAACTCAGACGTGAGAAGTCGAATCCTGGTCATGGAGCAGAGGTTAGGAAGGACATCCAGAGTGAGCTGTCGTCTCCAGCCATCAAAACCAAAGTTCTTTCGTAAGGCATCATCCTCTCTTCTTGGTGTTCGTGACGTCAAATCGTATTTCAAGGAATACTCGTTTTTTTGATGCACTATAACGAATTACTTTTGAAGAGTAAGCCGGTGAAAGACTAGTTTCAAATGAGAAATGAAAAAAGTGAGGCATTAAGGCCGGGGAGGGGTGATGACGTTCAGCTGAGCATTAGTTCCAAAAATAAAAATAAAAAGTAAAAGGAAAAGGAAGAAAATAAAAGAGCAAAAGGAAAATGTCACCGGTTCAAAGGGAAGAAAGAGGTGAATATGAAAAGAAGGTAAAGAAGAAATGAATGAAGAGAAGAGGAGAAAGTTATGAAATAAAATATGAAAAAAGCTGACAGGAATAAAAAACAAAACAAAAAACGGAGGAAATAAATTTAAACAAGAAGCTGAAAATTAAAGGGAAAATGAAGGACAAGAAGGCAACAACGAAGATGTTGACAATGAAGCAAGACTCGCTTCATGCTAAAGGGCACCAAGGTTGGCGGTGATGCAACCTTGGAAGGTATGCAGCCCCCGTAAGGAAAGGACGACTCAATCACAGCCATGCCTCCCTCGGGAGTCGTGCCATCCTTCGCCTGTCTACCTCGCTGTATTCTATTGTATTGCGTCTAGCTGTTGAGCCGTAGACGCTCTTACGGACTGTAGTTGCATCGTGGTTGTATTTCCTCGGTCTTCTGGGTCTGTCTTAATATATCATACTTTTTTATTCTGTGTCAGAACACAGGGAGTGTGTTTGTTTGGCTGTGTTCAGTCCAGTATCACTGTTATGCTTACCAAGACAGCCCTCTATGCTCTGATTTCTACAGAAGTCTAGCTAAATACATATTATTCCGTAGCGCTACCAAGCTACAGTTGAACTGTCAAGTCTTGTGAAATATTTTTCTGCTCAGACAGCCGTAAATAAAGTGTGTGCATGGGTCACATTACAATGGACATGCGAACAGACAGGCGACCTTTCACACAGATAGCGGTAGAAATTATTATATAAACAGATAGATGGATAATAGATGGATAAATGAATATAATGATAGAAAAATAGGTTGATAGATGGATAGACAGATAGATATATAGACATAGATAAATACATACATAGTGTACATACATACATAGACAGACACTATGATAAACACTAAATGTATATAATGAATATTATAATTAAGTAAAGAAGTAAATAGGTACATACAGTAGATAAATAAGTTGATAAGTATGTGAATAGGCAAGTAAATATAGAGTAAATGTGTAAATAAACATAAGTTAACTATAGGCAATTCACTCAAAGAATCTCAGTCGATTCTGCGTTTTTGGTTGGTAGCCCTGCTCACCCTTCACTTGCTGAGCCAGCTGAAACTTCAAGCCTCCTTAAAATAATTTCATATTTCTTCACTTAGCTCAGTGACTATACGAATTACACGAATTTCATGTACATCTAGGGATGAAACAGTCCTTGTTCACCTATTTCAAAGCTTTCCATCTCGATAGTACAAAGAAAGTTATTATAGCGAGTATAAAATAAGGAACATGATTTTAATATTTATACAGCATTTTACTTATTATCGCTGTGTCCAGTCATTATGAGGCTGGTTGTAAAATTTAACATGACTTCTGTGATATAAAATAGTCCTGAATATGACTATGTTTTTACATATATAAAGTGACACATAAAAGAGAAAATGAAAGATTTATATGATTATCTTTTGATACTGGACGGGTGGCGGGAAGCACAGACGTCTTGCTCCCTCTCTCTCTCCACCCCAATCAACCTCATGAGTCAAAATTGAACATGACTTGAGTACATACCGGTCATGGTTTTTCGATCTCGATTATTTTACGGCTTTCATCTTCTCATATTCATTATCTTCTTGAGTCTTTGAATACGGTTGAAATATTTAGATATGAAAAAAAATTGTGAGTTGCATCGTAGCATAGGGTGAGCAGGGTTGCCAACCGAAAACGCAGGATCGATCGAGATTCGTTGAGTGAATTGCCTATAATTAACTTAAAATATTATTCATTGATATGTAAAAGATTCAATTAGTAAGTAAATAGACAAATGCAAGAGTAATCGGAATATAGATAAAGAAATAGACTAATATATAGAAGAATATTAGATAAAATTATATAAGTAAAAAGTGAATAGAATAATTGTACAAATAATTAAAGAAAACATAAAGGAATAAACCAACAAATAAATGAAAAATGAATGGGATGAAATATTTTTAAAAATGTAAATGAAATAGCTCATAGTACATCATATATGTAGTCAAAGATTAATTAATAAATAAAGTAGCCGTTGAAGTCCTGTTAATAATAGAAGTAAAAACAGTAATACCAGTATAAGTTGCTGGTGTAGTACTGGCAATTGAAGTGGTAGAGCGAGTTTTGACAGTACGAGTAGTATTATAATGGCAGTAGGCCTAGTAGTGTTAGTATTAGAAGCAGTAATAATATAATTAGTTATAGTAACATTTATGTTGTACACTTATAACAGAGGCCCCACTGCTGAGGGGAAAATTAAAGATGTAAGAGAATGATGGGACTTTGCCGCTGAATAGTCCGAAGCCAAGTTATTATCTGAACGAATAGAAATAGGTCCGTCTAGTGAACAATGGAATGGTGTAAGAAGGTGAAGGTGACCACAGATGTTGAAAGATACGTGTGTGCTCACAGACGCACACACGCACACAGGCAATTGCACACAAATAACACAAACACACACACACGCAAGTACACACACGCATACACATACACACGCATAAACAAACTAGCAATCACACACACGCGCGCGCACATAGACACACATTCTCACACACACACACACACACACACACACACACACACACACACACACACACACACACACACACACACACACACACACACACACACACACACACACACACACACACACACACACACACACACACACACACACACACACACACACACACACACACACACACACACACACACACACACACACACACACACACACACAACACACATACACGTGTATATATATATATATATATATATATATACATACACACACACACACACACACACACACACACACACACACACACACACACACACACACACACACACACACACACACACAAACACACACACAAACACAATGGAGGATGGAAATGAACAAAAAAGGAAAAATGAACCAACGAAGAGAGTGTACGTGAATAGAGTCAAGTCACCACCGGGTATGATACCGAATTTTTGTTTTGTTTTGAATGACACCCCAAAGTCAGATACATGTAGAAAGTCAGCTAGATGTAGAAAGAGAAACTAGTTATAACATTGTACTAAGAAATCGGGATATTACCGACTTGGTGGAGGAACTAATATATATGAAAGTTGATTATACAGCAATGCACAGAGAGATAAGCTATCTACGAAAAGATAATGAGATTAACAGAGAGCTTAATGATCTAAAAATTGAATAAAATACGGTTAGAAGTGATAAAAAAGAATGATAAATTAACATAAAAAATGGAGCGTTGAAAAAAGGGGTCAGAAAACAAGTACACGTAGTAACTGAAAAAGTTGGAGAATCAATTAAGGAGACGAATCTCCTAGAAATAAAAAATCAATGGAAATTAGAACAAGAAAATGAGAAAAATAAGAGAAAGAAAAGACACTTACAAATGAAGCAAAGGGGAAAAAAAAACGAGAGGAGAATAGAGACTGTGTGTGTGTGTGTGTGTGTGTGTGTGTGTGTGTGTGTGTGTGTGTGTGTGTGTGTGTGTGTGTGTGTGTGTGTGTGTGTGTGTGTGTGTGTGTGTGTGTGTGTGTGTGTGTGTGTGTGTGTGTGTGTGTGTGTGTGTGTGTGTGTGTGTGTGTGTGTGTGTGTGTGTGTGTGTGTGTGTGTGTATGTTTGTGTGTGTGTGTGTGTGTGTGTGTGTGTGTGTGTGTGTGTGTGTGTGTGTGTGTGTGTGTGTGTGTGTGTGTGTGTGTGTGTGTGATTAACTATGGTCTTGGATCACGTGTTGGACTCGTGATCGACAGCCATTCCCCTCATGTATGACCGATCTATGGGTAATGTTGTGGACTTACACGCACACACACACCCAACTCCCCGCCCACGAGAGTTGGAATAACAACTCGCAGCACAGCGATACTGAAGTTATTTCACCCTAGACGGAATTTGAACCCAAACCGCCATAGAAGCAGCAGGAAAACCTACCAACTCCGCCACGAGCGTGTGTGTGTGTGTGTGTGTGTGTGTGTGTGTGTGTGTGTGTGTGTGTGTGTGTGTGTGCGCGTGCGTGTGTGTGCGTGTGTGTGTGCGCGTGCGTGCTTGTGTATGTGTGTGTGTGTTTGTGTGTGTGTTTGTGTGTGTGTGCGTGTGTGTGTGTGCTTTTGTGTATGTGTGAGTGTTTGTGTGTGTGTGTTTATTTGTGTAAGTGTGTCCGTGTGTGTGCTTGTGTGTGTGTGTGTGTTTCTCACTCCGTTGTTACCATTATTTACTGTTCCCCTCTAGAGTTTTGTATTTCTTCTCTCACTTTCTATTTTTTTTTAATCATTGTCTTTACGTAATAAAGTCATCCACAAATTCTTTTGTAGGAAGTCTGTTCATGTTCCTCTCTCTAGGAGACGGTATGAAAACTTGACATTTTTTCTTTATTTTCTTCGCTAATTTCTTTACAACGTGATTGTCTAGTTACACTAGAGGACTTCCATCTGGTATCTTCTATTTGATCACTAGGTCAGTTCGCAATGTCGTTATAATTTATTTAGTCCAATGATCTTTACTTTTACATCTAAGTACCTCCACTAAGGGCGTGACTTTATTCCCATGATCCAATTGAGTTTTCTGCTCCTCCACTCTTTCTCCAATCAGAAAGACTGTTAGAAACCCCTTAAACAATATTGCTTATTCAAGCAACCTCGATATCAATGCACTACTGAATTAGTTTACATACTGTTACTTCAGCATAATACAGCAATGAAATCGGGTTACCAATGGTTGTTTGTAAACTTTAGGTGAGGAGTAAGATTGTGCAATTCCTTCGCCTACAACTGTTGTTTATCAAACATCCAACTCATATAGATGAAATTGTAGCCACCTACCCCTCTATCTACCTTACTTGTCTACCTTTATCTACGAGCCTCATCTACAAACCTCTTACAGTGTGTGTTTGTGTTTGTGTGTTTGTGTTTGTGTGTGTGTGTGTGTGTGTGTGTGTGTGTGTGTGTGTGTGTGTGTGTGTGTGTGTGTGTGTGTGTGTGTGTGTGTGTGTGTGTGTGTGTGTGTGTGTGTGTATTTACCTAGTTGTATTATACGGGAAGGGGAGCTATGCTCGTGGTGTCCGTTTTTGTATCTCGCAAGATCAAGTTTGTTCTTAAATTCTTGTATTGTGTTTACACACACTATTTCTTCATCCAATTTGTTCCATATATCTATCACTCTGTGTGGGAAGATGCTCTTTTTCAGATCTCTTCTGTTGTTATCCTTTTTTATTTTTATTACATGTCCTCTTGTTTTTCCTCTGTCCCGCTTTAATAAGTTCTCTCTATCAAGGCATTCTTTTCCTTTCATAATTCTGTAGATGGTTAGTAGGGCCCCTCGTTCTCTTCTTTGTTCCAGGGTTGGTAATTCTAGTTCGACCAGTCTTTGTTCATATGTCAGGTTTGCAAGTGTTTGGGTCCAACTTTGTCGTTGTTCTTTGTATTCTTTCTAATTTTCTTATATCCTTTTTTGTACTGGGTGACCATATCAGCGCTGCATATTCCAGTTTTGGCCTTATTAGTGTTTGTAAAATTATCTTGATCATTTCCTTATCGAAGTATTTAAAAGCCATCTTTATTGATCTCAACAAATTGTATATTTCTCCGATTATTTTATTTATATGTTTATCTGGCGACATGTCTTTGGTGATGGTTACTCCTAGGTCTCTTTCAGAATTTACTTTCTTTACTTCTTTTACATCAATTTTATACTTTCTTGTTATTCTCTTATTGCTTTTTCCAAATTCAGTTATACTGCACTTCTTGATGTTGAATTATACCTCCCATCTCTTGCTCCACTCTGAGACTTTGTTCAGATCCCTCTGCAATGAGTCACAATCTATTTCGGAGTTTATTCTCTTTAATAATTTTGCGTCATCCGCAAAGCAGTTCATGTAACTTTCAATACCTTCGTCCATGTCATTTACATATACAGCAAATATTATCGGAGCTAGTACTGACCCCTGTGGGACGCCACCACTCATTTCTTCCCATTTTGAATATTTGTCTCTGAGCACCACTTTCATTTTTCTTCCATGTAGGAAGTCCTCCATCCAATTCAATAGTTTTCCATGTATGCCTCCAATTGTTTCCAGTGTATTTAGTAATTTTCTGTGTGGTAGGTCCAGGAATGCACAGTCTGCCCAGCCATCCCTTTCTTGCAATATATCTATTAATCTTGAATAGAGACAAATTTAATTAGTGGTACATGATCTTCCTTGTCTGAATCTAGGTTCAGTATATTATTCTCCTCCAGATATTTTGTCCATCTATCTCTGATGATTCTCTCACAAAATTTAACTATTGTACTTATTAGGGACACTGGTATATAATTTGTTGGGTCTCCCATGTTTTCCCCTTTATATATCGGCACTATATTTACATTTTTTCCAGTCTCCTGGTAGTTTCCTTCTTTGAGAGAGCATTCCATTATTTTGTATATTTTTCCTGTTGGTCGTCTATGCATTCCTTCAGTATCCAGTTTGCAACTCCGTCTGGTCCATGTGACTTGTTAACGTCAAGCTTTAGTACTTGATTCCTTATTTCATTCTGAGTAATGTTTATTTTCTTCAATGGAGGAAATCTTACTTCAAATTTTTTTATCACAGTTTTGTAGATTTTTTTCCTCTTTGTTGAATACAGATTTGAAATGTTTGTTCATAATATCTGCCATTTCTATATCTTCTGTGTATTCTCTATTACCTTGACATAATTTGTGTATTTCTTGTTTACTTTTTATCTTTTCGTTTACATATCTATAAAATAGTTTGGGTTGATCGTAATATTTATCTATTATGTCCTTTTCATAATTTCTTTTTTCTTCTCTACGTAATTTTACATATTCATTTCTTAGTTTAGTGTATATTTTCCATTTTTCAGTTTTTATTCTCCTTCCATCTTTTCCAGGCTTTATCTCTTCTATATTTTGCCTTACTGCACTTTTTTTTATTCTACCAGGGTTTTATATATATACCATTTCATGTTTTTGTCTAGATACATAATTATTCACACCCTCATTATAAATTTCTTTCCAAAGTGTTCATTTCTCTTACACCTTGTTTCTTCAATATTATTTTTTCCAATTGGCTTCAAGAAAGAATTTTCTTAGTTTCTCAATTTTTTTTGTTGCACATTAGTCTTCCTTTTCTTTGTTTTTCGTTAATTTCTATATATACTTCTTCATTTAATTCTAGTTCCATTGATCACTCTTTCCATTTGGTGTCTTGTATTCGAGTTTATCGACAATTTCGGATTCTGATGTGGATATCAAATCCAATCTTGAGGGTTCATTGTTATTTCTATATATGGTGTTTTCCTTGACCCATTGCGTCAATATGTAATCAATGCTCATTTCCAGTAATATGTTTCCCCAGCGATCTTCTTCACCTTTCACAGTCCTCTCTTCCCAACATATTTCTTTCAAGTTAAAGTCACCCATAATTACCAGATTTCCTTCTTTCTTTAGTATTTTATTTAGTGTATTTCTTGTGTCTTATAGCATTTTGGAGTGTTCACTTTCCTTCTATGCGTGAGTTTTTGGTGGAACATAAATCACTGCATACATTCTATTTTTCATATCTCTATCCTCAACTCTTATCATAATCAATTCCACATTGTTCTCTTCTTCTGTAATTTTGTCACATTTAGGCCTTTCTTGGTTAATAACATCACTCCTCCACCCTGCTTTGTTTCTCTATTTCTGTACCAGCAATTATATACTCTTTGTCCTACACTATTTGGTGTCAATGTTCCTTTCAATTTTGTCTCCACAATCCCCATTACATATGGTTTCTCTTGTTCTAGAGTAGTCATTCAATTCATCTATTTCTGATATCAATCCGTCTATGTTGGTATATAATATATATATATATATATATATTTTTTCTTCTTTTTCTTCTTTCTCCTGCATTTCCTTTTCTCTTATGTACCATTAGCTCAGTCCCAAGTCTATCACTCTCCAAAAAAAAACTCCTTCCTTTCTTTTTCTGTTTTTTTTTTCTCGTTCTTTTCCTTATCTTCCACCATAAGCGTTTTCTTTTTCTTTTTCCTCATCAATCAGTTCCTTTTCTATCCCTAGATTTTTGTAATTTTTACTCTATGCTAGTTTTCCTACGTTTGTTAGTATTTCTTCTGCTATTCTCTGTGAATTAAGTTTTACTTTAAGAGGTCTATTTTTCTCTTCAGAATATTTGCCCATTCTATAGATATCTTCTAATACCTTATCGTGACCTTGGCCCTCCTCCTGTATTTCTTTTAGTATATCTGTCATTATATTCTTCTCCTCTTTTTCCCTTTGGAACCTTATTAGACCATGCTTTTCTTTGATACCATAGATAATTTTTTTTTTTTTTTTTTTTTTGTCTATTGTGTCTCTTACCCAATCTCTTTTTTTCTTCTTTTATTACTTCTATTACTGTGTCCTTTGTACTTTCGTTCACTTGTTCTTTGGCTATTTCTTTAATTAGTTTTTTTTTTTGTCTTCATTCATTTTTTTCACCAATTTTGCCTGCCTCTATTAATATTTTTTCATTAACTTCCCTCAACAATGTTTCATTCTTAATTATGTCTTCATTTTTCATCTTTTCATTACCATTTTTTACTTTAGCCAGTTCCTTTTTCATTTCTTCCAATTCTGTAACTAATAGTGCATTTTCCTTCTTCAAGTCACTCATCTCTTTATATGATTGGTTATGTTCCCTTTTCCATTCAACAATACCCCTTTTCATTTAAGATATTTCTTGTCTTATTAGTATATTTTTGAGGTCGCAACCTCTTTCTGCTCTGAATTATGAAATAGTTCGTCTTCATATCTAGGGCTATGTTACATATTTTCTTCCTAACTACTCCCAAAGGCGTTTCGTACTTACTCATATCCAGTCTTCTTTTGGTTGTCTCTGCGTAAGTTGGTTTATCAACCATTTTCCTTTGTTTTTCTTTTCTTGTTACACTTAGATCACTTTTCTACATTTCAGAACCACTCGTCATAGCCCCCCTCCGATCTGTTTACAGCTAGGTAATTCGGCAATTTTCGGTCGAAAAATAGCTGGATTTAGCGCTACTTCGCCGAGCGTTCCTAGGCACGTCCGATCCGTTCGACTGTCTGAGTCAATATGTGTGTGTGTGTGTGTGTGTGTGTGTGTGTGTGTGTGTGTGTGTGTGTGTGTGTGTGTGTGTGTGTGTGTGTGTGTGTGTGTGTGTGTGTGTGTGTGTGTGAGTGTGTGAGTGTGTGTTGGTGTGATAGTGTGTGAGTGAGTGTGTGTGTGTGTTTGTGTGTGTGATTGTGTGTGTGTGTGTGTGTGTGTGTGTGTGTGTGTGTGTGTGTGTGTGTGTGTGTGTGTGTGTGTGTGTGTGTGTGTGTGTGATTGTGTGTGTGTGTGTGTGTGTGTGTGTGATTGTGTGTGTGTGTGTGTGTGTGTGTGTGTGTGTGCGTGTGTGTGTGTGTGTGTGTGTGTGTGTGTGTGTGTGATTGTGTGTGTGTGTGTGTGTGTGTGTGTGTGTGTGTGTGTGTGTGTGTGTGTGTGTGTGTGTGTGTGTGTGTGTGTGTGTGTGTGTGTGTTTTGTGTGTGTTTATGTGTGTTTCTCACTCCCGTTGATACCATTATTTACTGTTCCCTTCTATAGTTCTGTATTTCTTCTCTCACTTTCTACTTTTTTCATCATTGTCTTTACGTAATAAAGTCATCCACAAATTCTTCTGTAGGAAGTCTGTTCATGTTACTCTATCTAAGAGACGGTATAAAAACTTGGTATTTTTCCTTGATTTTCTTTGCTAATTCTTCTACAACGTGATTGCTTAGTTACACTATAGGACTTTCATCTGGTATCCTCTATTTGATCACTAGGTCAGTTTGCATTGACGATATGATTTCTTTGGTCCAATGACCTTTACTTTTACATTTAAGTACCTCCCCTAAGGGCTTGATTTTACTCCCATGATCCAATTGAATTTTCTGCTCCTCCACCCTTTCTCCGATCAGAAAGGCTGTTACAAACCCCTTAAGCAATACTGCTTATTCAAACAATCTTTATATCAATACACTACTGACTTAGTTTATATACCGTTACATCAGCATAATACGGCAATGAAATCAGGTTCCCAGCGGTTGTTTGTAAACTTTAGGCAACAAGCGAGGTTGTGCAATTCCTTCGCCACTATGAGGTAACTTCAATGCCTCTTGTACAAGAGTTTAGATATTACCAACTGATTCACTGGGCCCCTAGAAATATCTTTCTCATTTACAGCTGTTTTTTCTATAAAAAAATCTATTAGTCAAATGAAATTCATCTATCTTATACCCTTTTGGTTGTTTTGGAGGATTATCTCTTGGGTTCATCAAATATTGGGCTACGGTTTCCCAAGCATTATCTTTCATTTGTTCCATTATTATCATTTCCTCGTCTAAGGTTACTAGCTCATCTATACTACAGACATAATTGACACCCCTGTCGTTTGTTGGGTAATATTTCTAGATAGTGCATCTACTGCAACATTCTTTCTACCTGGAGTATATTCAAACCTAACCTCATAGCATTGAAGTATAGAAAATAACCTGGCTAGCCTGCCCCTAAGGTTCTTATGCTCAAAAAAGTTCTAAATAGCTGTATGATCAGTCCACACTCTGGATATCTCAGTATCATGTCTCTAAAAATTTCTAACAAATATAACACTGCTAAGGTTTCTCTTTCTGTTATAGGGTAGTTTCTCTCTACACTATTACAAAGTCTAGATGTGTAAGCTATTGGCTTCAAAGTTCCATCTCTCTCTTGCATCAGTATGCCTCCTAACCTTATGTCAGACACATCAGTACAAAGAATGAACTCCTTATCATAATCAGGAAATATAAAAAATGGAGAACTAGTAAGTTTATCTTTTAACTTGTCAAAAGCTTGCTGTTGTGGAGGTCCCTACATACACGATTAGCTATGTCTGCATATCCTTGGATAAATTTCCTATAATATCCCCTCAATCCTAAGAAACTTCTTTCTTTTTCAACGTTGTTTGGAACTGAAAATTTCTTAACGGCTTCAGTCTTTAAATTTACTGTACTAAGTCCATGCCTGTCTATTTTATGTCCCAAATAAATAACATTGTCCTGCAAAAAAAAAAAAAAAAAAATAAATAAATAAATAAATAAATAAATAAATACATTTTTAAGTTTCACTTTCAATCCTGCTTCAACCAGTCTTAAGAATAGCAAATCTAATTTCTTAGTCCTCAGCCGATGTTTGGGAAACTATTAAGATATCATCTAGAAATACGCTGGTAGTGTTTCCTACCAACCCATGTACAACTGTATTAATTAATTTCATGTAAGTTAATGGACTATTACATAACCCAAAATGGCATTCATTTAAACTCATAGTGTCCAGTTGGAATAGAAAAAGCTCTGAATCCTCCTGAGTCTTCATGCAACTCGGTTTACCAAAAAGCAGTTTTGGTATATATAGTGCTAAAATACCTATTCTCAGTTCCTAATCTTCTAAGATTTCCCCTATTATCGGTAATGGTAATATGTCGGGTATGGTCTGTTTATTCAATTTCCTATAATTAATAACTGGATGCATGGTACTATCTGATTTTGGCACCAGAATCAGAGGGAAGTTACACTCACTTTTACTATGTTCAATAATACTTTGCAATAACACTTCAGTGATCAATTTATCTACAATGGTTAGTTTGGAATGTGGTAATCTGTAGGCATGTATACAGATAGGTTGAGTCCCTGTTTTTAATTTGATCTGATCTTTTAAAACAGTTGTTTTTCCGAAGGCGTCCTCCGACAAAGCAATTGCTTTATTGTGCTTCAAGAGCAAATCAACTAAGCTTTCATCCAACTCAGGACAACTAGTAGGTTCTATTTGATTCTTATATTTCTCTCCCAAAATTGTTTCTTCCTGAACTGAACAGATTGATGAAATTGGTGATTCTACCTCCTTAGTACTCTCATTTAGAATATCAATGGGTTTTGTACAAACTTAGAAACATCCTATTTGTGTAAATTTTCTAAGACTATGTCTTTATTCAAAGTACAAATCACTAATATTTCTTGTTTGTTTTTTGTTTGTCTTATAAAATCCTAAAACTAATTCCAAAACTTTTAATGTAATTGATTATGGGATGGTTAAAATTTCAGTGTTCAGTGACTCCTTTTAATTGTATTTCTACCCTGTTATTTGCTCTGGAGTGTAATAACGTCGACTTTATTACGCCACCTTCCACAATTAGCAAAGCTTTATTTGAAGTTGATTAATTAGTAATTTCTGGGATTTCTTGAACAACTGAGTTGGATTCACTATATGAGACTTTATTTTCTGTTGGCCTGGACAGTTCTGCCTCGCTATCTAAACTATCACTGTCATATTTCCTAACTATTTCAAGGAATTCTCTGATTACTCTTACTGGCTATAAGTCTGGTTGATTTAAAAATGGGATTAACTGATTTCACTAAGATCCCTAACTCAGCAGGACATATGACCATGCTATCTTTTCTCATAGTTGCAAATTCTATCAATAAGTCTCCTGGGGAAACTGATTTTCTACAATTATGACTGGAATGTGCAAATGCTGCTCATTTGTATATAAGATGACCTATAATTCAACCTTACCTAATGTTTATAACTAAATTTCAGTTATTCCTTGTGTGTGGAGTGTGTGTTGCGGACGCGCGTGTGACAGGAACAATGAAAAATTATATTTACGAAAATAAACATATATTGAATTTCACTGAACACTATCACATATCAAAACAAAAAAGACAAGGTCTGCTCGATAGGGAGCCAGAATGAACACTATTGCCCCGGCGCCCTGGGACCTGTCACGACGATTTGGCGAGTGAACCGGACTGGTGGTTCCAAAATAGTTTATACATAATTTATATTGGACAAGAGTCCTTGGAACACATTTATATATTTACAATTAATTTTGTTATATTTATACATATAATACTGGATGTTTACATAGGTAATAAAGATGTATACATATTTGTGTACATATACGTACGTGTACATGCGATTGCATATCTACACACGCCCACGAGCCAATGACCAATATATCGCTCGGCCACACCTCGAAATGTCCTCATTGAGGAACAAGAATACAATACAATTTTGGGCATGGCCAGAGAAACACATACTTAAACACATTACATATGAAAATTATTTAACTCGGAATTACAAAACTGTACATAAAATTTAAACAAGTAAATTAATAGAACAAAACAAAACATACTATACAAAATAGAGTAACTGTACATAGGATATCACACAGGGAAAATAACACAAACACAATACACAAAATAAGAAATTAATTAACTGGCGCCAGTAAAAATTAATGCAATTGCCGGACGTCCGGGACATACACAATACTAAGATACATAAGTCTACAAAAATACAAAAATAGAGATACAAAGACACATAAGAATTGGATACAAGAAATGGTAAACAACACAAACAATGCTTAAAGCATCTTAATTTACATTGTTTTTATACAGCTAAGGCACAGGGCCCGTGGATCTTAAATTGTAAGTATGGGCAGGTTATACAGAATTGGGCCCAGGAGGTGGTACAGCAAATGTAGGTATGGCCACCTTGGTTTTCTTTAAGTTGTCAGGATGTACCGTTTCCGACAAGTTACGTGAAGGGTAAAAAATTATGTATTTGTTCTGGTGCAACTTCTGAGTTACAAGAAAAGGGCCTGAAAATGTATGTGCGAGCTTGCTTTTTCGCTCAGGTTGTAATTTAAACACTGTATCGCCTACTTTGAGGGATACGGGTGTGGCTTTGGTCTGGTGCTTTTGAACCATTTGTGAACGAGAGACTTGCAACTTGTCTCGTACAGAAGCATAGATTGATTGAAGAATTTTGCATTGTACCTGCGCGTAATCTTCAATATTATAAACAGGGCATTGTGTATTATGTAAAAGATCATATGGAAACCTTTTCTCAGAACCATAAATTATGTAATGAGGGGTCTTACCTGTAGATTCATTTATGGTGCTGTTAAAACAGGCACCAACATGGGGGAGCCAATCTTCCCATGACTCCTGTAAGTCACTATAGAAATGCATCAGGACGTCAAGAATCTTTTTGTTGGTCCTCTCAACCAGCCCATTAGAGGAAGGGTGATAAGCAGTAATGAAGGTTTGTTTGATGTTATACTGCTGGCAAATGTTGGCCATTATTTCATTCTTAAACTCAGTGCCATTGTCACTGAGTAACACTGAAGGGGTAGTGAAAGGACAGAAAACATGCGTTACCAAAGCATGGGCAACAGCTGGAGCAGATTTACTACGTAAAGGAGCCAAAATCACAAAACGGCTGAAGTGATCTACGCATACTAGAACATACATAGAGCCTTGAGTACTACAGGGTAGTTGTAGAAGATCTATTGCTATTGTCTCGAAAGGACGAGACGGAATAGGATACTCTAAGATAGGGGCAGTTTGCGTGTAGCCTTTGTTCAAAGCACAAGACTTACACTTGGCAACATGAGTGGTAATGTCGAGGCGCATCTTGGGCCAGTAATATTTCTTGCGAGCCATAGCCAGGCTTTTTGCACGGCCTGGGTGGCCAGCTTGAGGGGAATCATGAACAAGAGATAAAACTATAGGAACTAGTGACTCAAGAATCACTAGTTGTGTAACATCTTGCTCATACACTTTCACTTTACGAGTAAGAACGTTGTCCTCAAGTGAAAACTGTGATAATGGTACTGGTATCTTCAGGTGGATGTTATCACCCGATTCCAAGGCATATATAACAGCAGACCATACAGGATCCTGATGTTGAGCTTCTGCTAATTCTTGTAAGTTAAAATTATGTACTCTTTGAATAGCAGCAATTGGTAATTGTCGTGAAAGAGCATCGGCAACATAATTTGCTTTGCCTTGGATATGTTTCATTACTGGATTAAATTCTTCTATGGTTAGAAACCATCTGGCTAGGCGGCCTGAAAGATTTTTGCCTTTGAAAAGTTGTGTGACAGCCATATGGTCTGTGTAAATGGTAATTGGATATCCAAATATATCACGAAAATGTCGTAATGACCATACAACTGCTAAAGCTTCTAAATGAGTTGCCGAATAGCGGGACTCAGCAGAATTGAGTTTTCGGCTGGCATAGGCTATGACATGTGAATGTCGACAATCAATTTGCTGCATAAGCACAGCACCAACACCTGAGCCAGAAGCATCTGTACAAATAATAAAAGGTAGACTATAGTCAGGAAAAGCTAGTACAGGTGCATTAGTAAGAGCATGTTTTAAGGAGTCAAAACTGTTTTGGTGTTCTTCCTGCCACTTGAAGGAAGCATCCTTCTTAAGGAGGCGTGTGAGTGGAGATGCTATGGAAGAAAAGTCCTTTACAAAGGCACGATAATATCCTGCTAACCCTAGGAAGGAACATACCTGTTCAACAGTCTTAGGTGTAGGGAAGTTTTTAACAGCTCTAACCTTTTCATCTGTGGTATGGATACCATTTTTGTCAACTACATGACCTAGAAATTGAATGCTTGCTTTGAAGAAGGAACATTTGGGAAGGTTAAGTTTGAGTCCTGCTTCAGCAAACCTTTGCAATACTAAGGACAACTTTTGGAAATGGTTTTCTATATCCTTAGAGATTAGGATGAGGTCGTCTAGATAAATAAAGAGACCATCACCTATGAGACCATGAAAGATAGAGTTGACAAGACGTTGGCAGGTTAATGGAGCATTTCGCAAACCCATTGGACAACGGAGCCATTCGTAGTGGCCTGATGGAGTTGAGAAGGCTGTCACTTTACGTGACTGTTCTTCTAAGGGTATCTGCCAGAAACCTGCTTTTAAATCTAAGGTGGTAAACACAGTGTTACCTGAACCGATGGATTGTAGCAGATCACTTAACACAGGCAGAGGGTAATGGTCAGGGACAGTAACGTCATTTACCTTTCTGTAGTCTATCACAGGACGAAACGATCCATCCTTCTTGGGTACAAGAAGGAGCGGAGAATTCCATTCAGAATGGGATTCTGTAATGACACCTTCTTTCAAAAGTTCGTCGACTAAAGATTGTGCGATGAGACGACGAGAATGGGGCAACCTGTAAGAGGGCACATAAACTGGACGTGTTCCCGGTTTAAGATCAATCCTATGGGTAACACGATCTGTAACACCTAATGGTTCACCAGGCAGGGCTAAAGCCTGCCGCTTTGCTACTAGTAATTCAAGAAGACGTGGTGTTACTTCTGGAAAGTCAGTATGTCCTACATACGCTGCATATTGAGAAGCTAGATGAGAATTGCCATTTGTAACATTAGTGGATTGAACGGCAGCTGCTATAATAGGAGGAGAGTTCTGAAAGGTGTCGACCTCGACAATTTCAAAAGATCCAAGGTTAATACCAGCAGAGAGTGTAAAGGGAACACCAGTGACATTAGTAACTAATGCAATAGTGGTATGATCCTGACCAACAGTGGATAGAGTACCTTCTAGTGCGAGACGTTTGAGACGCACAGAGTTAGGTTGAGAAAGGACATCAGAGCCAATTGGGGCATCTGAAATTTGCACTGGAATTCTTGTGGCAGTAGAGGGTTTTATGTGATGATCACCAATAACAACAGCTGCACAGGAAAGTTTTGAAGAATTTAAGGGTGCTGGAACTTTGCATGATAGCTGTGAAAAGTCACTAGTGGGAAAAGTTGATAACTGTTTAGAATGAACGTAGACGGGTGAAACACATATGGAGACAGGGTTGTCCGTTGCCGTAAGAATTGTGTTCTCTAAGCTCACCTTACGCTGTTGAGGGGATATGTTTATGTTGTACTTTGCTAGAGTATCCAAACCTAAAAGGCAATCACATTTGAGAGCAAAGTTGGAAACCACCACAAAATCAACAGAAATAACCTTGGTAGAAGTAGAAAATTTGAGAGGAATAGTAGCTGTGCCATGAATAGGTAATGTAGAGCCTTGGACAGTTTGTATCGTGTCACAAGAAGGAGAAAGTGGAACTCGATAAAGCTCTTTGATAATATTGTATGTAGTGTGGCTCATGATGCTAATTTCTGCTCCAGTGTCTATGACTACTGAAAGAGGTGATTTACGCATGTAGCACTGGAAAGTAAGAAGTGAAGAACTAGTAGCTGTTAAGGGGAGAACTTTCAGAGGAGTCATTGTTACGTTTTGGGATTTGGAAATAGGCGCTGTTGAAAATGGGACTGAGTAGGGGCAGAGGCAACAGTATCTGCTCTAAATTTCTTGATCCTGAAGCATTGTTCTGAAGTGTGACCACAGGATCCATGGACAAGACAATCTTTAGGAAGGTGTAGGGACATTTGTGAGAGATCCTGAGGAAGGTGAGAAAGGGGCGTATAGGAATTTCTTTGTTTCCGTGAATTGTGCTGCATTTGGGGAGGGGAGGGTCTGTGAGAGTCTAAGGGAGAAAATTTTGTAGATTGGCGTTCATGACGCTTACGAAGGAAACAATGGTTATAAGTATGTCCTTGTTTGTGACAGTATGCACATGACATGATAGAATCTTCAGAAGAAGAGATACTCTGAGAGTGTGTTGAAAACATGTTAGAACTTGGGGGTGAAAGTAGAGAATGTACTTCAGAAGATTGTTGGTTGTGGACTACTTGGGCTAATGTAGCAAGACGTGGCATTTCTTTTAATTTCTTAGAAAGCCTTGTTGCATAATGAAGGAGAGTTTCATCCTTTGTATAATCTAAGGAAGAAGCGATTCTACGCTCGTGTGGAGTTAGAAATAACATAAATAATAAATATTCTAAGACAAGTTGAAATCTGGCCACTGAAATGTTGTCATTTTCTATCCATTGTAATTGTTTCAAACTAGCTATGGCTTCGGTAACAAAGGTGCTAGATTTTGCCTGTGAGCGCATGAAATTTAACGTTCCGTGACTCACAGTTAGCTGCTCTGCCAGCTTGAAACACCATTGAAATCCTTCTTCTCTACCTGTGTCCCCATACAACTGAAGGAAATTTGTTTTGAATTTATTGTAATCATGGTTAAGTTCAATGGGGTTGAGACAGCTAGCTGACAGCATTTCAGAGGCTAATGAATTGGGGGTAATCTGGGAGCGTATGAACGAGATACGTTCCTTATCCGTGGTAATGTTGGATAATATAATAGCATCCTTGCACATACGAATAGAGATGCTGTATAAGAAGAATCATTTCCATCGAAAGTCTGTATGGCAGGTTTCTGATGGATGAGATTTAATACGGGTATTTGTGTTACCTGGGATGTTGCAAGTTGATCAGAAGTTGAATCAGATGTTGAATCAGATGGCTCATTGGCCTTGGAACGTGTTGCCTGAGCCATGATGGAGAACGCTGTGTACAACAGTCTAAAAGAAAAGGAAAAGAAAAAAAATTAAGCCACCAGCCACACCCGTAAGAAAATTGTATGTAAAAATGAAAATTGTTTATCAAATGTAAAGAACAATTAAGTACTATTAATACAATATTAATTTTACAATAAGTTAACATGGAATGTTGGGAAAATAAGAGGTAGCGATATAGCTTTTAGAGCGAAAGGCTACTCGGAACCTTGCACATGGGTTTGAACCTTATAGATAACCATCCAGGTTACTAGGTGGTCTAGGCGACGTGACTAGTGTTGAATCTGCTGGATGATTCACTGGGGAACTAGTGTTATAGGCGTAAAGGTCCGATGGGGCGTAGATTGTTAGCTACGGCTATTACACAGGAGCAGGTCGCCGGCAGCTTGTCCGTCGGATTCACCATTAACAGCTATTGCAGGGACTAGAAGTTTATAGTTTTTGCACTGTTAATTTAGTTGACGAAGGACTGTCACATTAATTGAAAAAAACTGTATCCCTGAAATTAAAGAGGTAGGGAAAAACACGACAAACAGAAAACACACGCACATCGAACTAGGCCGGCCTTTAAGTTTTTCAAATTTGTCTTTTTTGTTCGTAAAACTATATAGTCTTTCACAAAGTTTTTACAATTTCGCTGCCACCATAATATGTGACAGGAACAATGAAAAATTATATTTACGAAAATAAACATATATTGAATTTCACTGAACACTATCACATATCAAAACAAAAAAGACAAGGTCTGCTCGATAGGGAGCCAGAATGAACACTATTGCCCCGGCGCCCTGGGACCTGTCACGACGATTTGGCGAGTGAACCGGACTGGTGGTTCCAAAATAGTTTATACATAATTTATATTGGACAAGAGTCCTTGGAACACATTTATATATTTACAATTAATTTTGTTATATTTATACATATAATACTGGATGTTTACATAGGTAATAAAGATGTATACATATTTGTGTACATATACGTACGTGTACATGCGATTGCATATCTACACACGCCCACGAGCCAATGACCAATATACGCGTGCGATACCACGGCTTCGTTGACATCAAAATTTTCAATGTCATTTAGTCTTCCGCTGTACCGT
>NC_134813.1:47487366-47498060 GCF_046742065.1 Oratosquilla oratoria
CACACATACATATCTTACAACAAAAAATGTACACACAAGCACACACACACAAACACACAACACACCCACGCACACGCACAAACACTATACAAATTCAACACACACACACACCACCACACACACGCACCAACACACACACACACACACACACACCACACACCACACACAAACCACAAACACACCATACACAACCACTACACATACACCCCACACTACCACCACACACTCACACACACACTCACACACACATCACACACACACACACACACACACACAACACAATTACACACATACAACACACAATCATACACACAACAACACACACACACACACACACACAAAGACAGAAATAATAATGGAGGAAGAAGAAAATTAAAAGTGGCCTATACTAACATTCGTACGTGATTAACTTTCAGGTCCTGAACGAAACTCAATGATTACCTATAAGAAGAGAAAACCATACACAATGGGAATTGTGAGAGGACTAAACTAAGAGGTTGTGATAAATACCATCCATCAGAATATTGGACAAGGATTATATAATTTACTGGGATAAAAAACAGGGACAAGAAGCAGCTGGGAGGAGAATGATGTATCTTGGCCTAAAAAGACAGAAACGTGACAAAAATTGCGGAGGGCAACAGGAAATGTGCCCCCAAAAACGAACGCTTGGAAAAGAGAACGAACATAACAAAAATCGCTAGAAGATACAAGGAAATCATCTAAATGATGATACTTAATGGGCAGGGGTAAATATTTTGATAATTAAGGGGGACTTCAATTGCAAAGAAATTTGTTGGGATAAACATGACAGTGAGAGCGAGGAGACGTCTTTTTTGGGGTAATGTACTGCTGGACATGACCGTTTGAATACACAATGAGCCAATAGGTCAGCGAAAAACAACAGATTACAGAAGCAAATGAAGAGCCGTCGAAACTAGATTTAATATTTACAACAGAACCTGAAATTGTGTGACAAAATCCATTTACATACAGCCAATATGTAAATAGTGACCATAATATTCATCGAAACTGGTACTAAAATGTAAGAAAATAAGACATTGAGAAAAATGAAAGGCATAGGAAAGTACGATTGAAGTTAAAAGCAAAACGGACTTTGGCAAAACCTAAAGATATTCTACCGTAATGCAAACCTGAGATAAAATCTATAATGGAAGAGAACAAAAGTGGATGAGAAATGGAATAACTTGATGGAAAATTAACAAGGAAGGGGTAAACATGGCAAATGTGACCAAGACAAAATCGAGAGAGAGTAACATCAAATGTTTGTGTTTCAACAAAAGATGCAGTGATGCTAAATGACAGAAGGGACAAAGCATTGGAAAAGGTTTGAGAAAAGATAAAAACAAAATAGAAAACGGTCAAATTGTATATAAACTATAGAACTGAGTATGTTAAATGTGAAAAGTGTGGAGAAAAGGTAACCATGAATAGTATAGTTATAGATATAATGCAAAGATCAATCCAAACTATTCTATCGATATGTGAATGGAAGACTTAAAAACAAACAGGAAATGGTGAAAACCCCTACGCCCCCTAAGGGAAATATAGAATACAAAGAAGAAAATATAAAGGCCGAAGTCCATGAACAATCACTTTAAATCCGTCTTCGACCAGAGAGAGAATACAAAATTATGTTGACGAAGATTGATAACAAGCAATCTCCCACCAAAGTGAGTTTACAAAAACACAAAAAGAAATATCAGAACACCTATCAAAACTAGACGTCAGAAAATCACATGGCCCCGGATGGGTAATGCAAATTTGGATCATATAAGGAATTCAAAGAATAACTAACGGACAAAATACACAGCCAAATAAATAGCTCACTCAAAGAAGGAAATATACCTACCAAGAATGAAAAAAATGCTAAACATTGTACCAAAATATAAAGGAAGAAACAAGGAAGAACCCACCAACTATAGGCCCCAGTATCACTACCAAGCACTATAGCCAAAATTTGTGAGAAAATCATCAAGGAAACAAGTGAAAAAACAGCTGGAAGACAACCACATAAATAAACCCAAGACAATATTTTGATATAGACAAGGGGTATCATGCACCGACACACTTAATAATGCTTTCACTCATGAACAAATAGACATAGTACAAGAAAGACATGGATTTGCTGATTGTGCCTTCCAAGACTGTGCAAAAAGCTTTTATTTTTTTTTTTTTTTTTTTTTTTATTTTCTTTTTTTTTTTTTTTTTTTTTTATTTTTTTTTTTTTTTTTTTTTTTGGGGGGGGGGGGGGGGGGGGGGGGGGGGGGGGCGGGGGGGGGGGGGGGGGGGGGGGGGGGGGGGGGGGGGGGGGGGGGGGGGGGGGGGGAAACACATAAGGAGGAATACAAGGGAACCTATTCAAATTTGTAATGGAGGACATCCTGACTGGTAGAAAGATGAGAGTAAAAAAAAGTGCTCATAGAAAAATATTCAGATTGGAAAGAGGTGATCAGGTTGGAGAACCGGCAAGGATCCTGTATTGGCACCAATAATGTTTGCTATTTATGTGAATGAAATGGACGAGGATGTGAAATGTGTTACATGAGCTATCTTTGCAGACGACACAACCTGTTAAGGAAAGTAGAAACTGATAAGGACTGTGAGGCACTGCAGGAAGACCTGAATAAAGTATGGAACTGGAGTCAGAAATGGTAAGGTGGACTTTAATACTATGAAGTGTAGCATAATGGAGTTTGAGAAAAAAAGCAAAACATAATATCAGAAAAATAATACAAATTAGAAAAACAAAGGAGGTAAAGAATACAGGATACGAAAAAGATTTTGCGGTGTAATTATCAGAAACGACTTTGTCCTATGATATACATCTTAACAAAAATGTCCGGGAAGGCAGTACAGCTTGCTAAGATCAATAAAAGTGGTGTTTACATACTTGGACGAAGACATGATAACAAAAAATATAGTTTAACATTGAAAAAGGCCTAGACTAGAGTATGCGGCGACAATGGTGGTCACCCAGTACCAAAAAGAATATAAAGAAAATAGAAAAGTAATCCAGAGAGCAGCAACAAAAAAAGGCACCTGCACTTGTAAAACCTATCATAAACGGACAGATAGGCTAAACAGGAGTTACCGACGCTGGATCAAAGAAAGAGAGAGATGGTGACCTACCGATCATCTACAGAAGTGCATGAAAGGAAGAGAGAAACTGCGATTTTGAGAGGACTTACTAAACTGGGACAAGAGAAACACAAGAGGACTTGGAAAAAAAAAACATAGCCTACAGAATGAGAACTAAAGACAAACAGTTTTCCACATAGGGTAGTAGGTAATCAAAATGGAACAGACTGTAAAATGATCATAGTATGCGCAAAAAACATTCATGAAGATTTAAAAATTAAAACTAGAGACTGCGAGAAACAAAAGGCGGGACACACGATCATAGCTTACCTTCGCCGTCAAGATACAACTATGGTAAAATACAACCAAGGTAAATACACATACACACCCACGCGCGCACGCACCCCACACCCACACCCGCACCCACCCACACACACACAGCCACACACGCACGACACACACACACACGACACACACACACACCACACACACACACACACACACCCAAAACACACACTCACACACACACACACAACACACACACACACACACACACACACACACACACACACACACACACTACACACACAACTAACACACACATTTATAAATAAATACATATATATACATACATATATATATATATATACATATATATATAAATATATATATAAACATAGTATATATATAATAATATACACTGAAATTGAACACCACAGTCGTTTTCACAGTTATCAAATTTTTCTTCTGAATAATCTTCAAGTATTTCCTCACTAAAGTTCTAAACTTATGGGAGGAAGTAGCGGAAACGAACATTCCAGAGTTCTCCATTTTAATTATATCTGCTTTTCTACTGCAAAGAGTCATTATCCTGAACAATAAAAAACAGTTCATACAACACAATTTATTACAGGATACGTTATACTGGTCATAGGATAAAGAAGAATGCTACACTCTTGTTTGGTTGGTTTGTGAATTTAGTCCCAGTAGCCGATTTTAGGGACTGGCATGTAGATTTCTGTATTGGAATTCAAGTAGTGTTGATTGGAGATGTTAGGGAAGTGTTGGTGTGATTTGGAAAGTTGTGTAATTGTTTAAAGAGTGGGGGGTGGGGGTCTTTTACAGCAGTCCCCCGACAGGTGAGGATTAGACGAGGTTGGCTGCAAGGACGAGGAGGACTTGCTTTGTGGGATGTCGTCCGCAACGAGGCTTTCTAGGGCTGTGGCAGGGTCATTGAAGGTTGTCCTGTAGGGGCCGGAAGATGAGCTTACATTACGGGGCACAAGAAGAGGCAGTGCGTGAAGGATACTTCCGTGCGCCACAGATGCGGCGGGAAGTAGTATAATTGGGTCCGCCAGTGATTCACCCGTATCCTGCTGACTGTTACCGCTAAGTACGGGGGTAGAGAGTAAAAGGTAGGAAGGAGTCGGTCCAAGGCAGGTTCCTGAGGGGTCCAACCACTCGTTCGAAAACGGCGGTAGAGTTGGTACTCTGATTTACCAGAGGTTCCAGGCAGCTGCGGCACGGCAATTTTGGCGATGATGAAGTCATGAGCAGAGTGCTGGAAAGTGGTTACTTTGCTGTTAATGCGCAATGAGGCAGCCTGTATTGTTCATTTTTGTGTCTGCCATCACTGTGCGGGGGGGATATGAGTTCCCACGTGCTATGGGACCCAATTAGGAATCGGAAGTGGAACACCCACCCTGCCTGCCTTCGTTAGAAATGCACAGGACTACGTTAAGTATGGCGTGACGTGAACGTACCGCTGCCATTCTGGATAGTCTAACAGACAGTATTTTCGAGACTGATAGCACCGTTACCTTGCATGTTGCTGTTTAGGATGAGGGTGAGTAACTTTTCGCACTGCCTCGTCTGGATGGCGATGAGCTCCGCGATGAGTGTATGGGTGTGTGGGTGGGTTTAGAATCACTTGGTAAATCTTCCATTTGTGTTGTTCAGGTACGATGTACCTTGCACCTGATCGCCCATCTTCGAATGCAGTTGATCCATACTGTATAAATCAGCATGTATTCAAGGTAAATGATGCGCCATCTGCTCCCAATTGCTCGCGCTGTGCAAGCGTGTTGTTAGTGTATCGTCTCTACGGTTTTAAGCCCGGTAAGGTTAAGTCTCCACCAACACTCTATGAGTCAATGCTGCGACATGTTAAAACCTACGAAGAACCTCACTCTGATTGTACTTCTCAGGGCTTGAGTGATGGAGAAGGGAAGAGGGATGGAAATGTGAGGTAGGAGAGGTTGGATGCTCGTGTTTGTAAGGAATGAGTGTGAGGTAACTACATATCGCGTGGAGCTAAAGAAGGAAAGAAGCGAGAAATCATATTAGCCTGTAAATTAATAACAGTAGACAAAATCTCATTAATATACACTGCCTCTAAAATATTCAGTGATCCTTGATAGTCGTTAACATTAAGCTAGAGCACAACCCCCCCCCCCCCCCCCCCCAATCATTTATATGAACAACGGTTGCTCTAGTCCAATACAGACGATGTGAAAATGTTCAACAATTATTATTGTAATTGACTCACTGATAGATGGTTGAGAGTATAACCGTCATGCTAATGCTGCATATGTGTCGTAAAACGCAACATAGCTACGAGAGAAAATAGCGCTCACAGTCGCGCAGAGTTTACAATTGAACTTGTGTAAATTACTTTTGTTATTGTCGTCCATCATCCCATAATTTGCCACACAAGCCATTAATATTGAGAAATAATGGATGCTAAGTGCGTCCTAAATATCTATATAAAAATTATAAATATATACATATAGTATATAATATATGTTATAGTTTACAAATGTATAAAAATATGAAAATGTATATAAATATACATGTATATATATATATATATGTATATACATATATGATAAATAGTATATAAGAAGTATTCAATTATATAAATGTATATAATTATGTATATAAAGTAGTATAAATATATATGACTATATTTATATATATGTATAGTACATATAGATAAAAATATAGATAAATATATATATAGTATATATATATATATATATAATATCACCAAACGCAAGACATCATCTTCATCCACCGTGTTTACAATTTCGAAAACAAATGGTCTATAATGTGCGTTTCTCATCTTCCCGGTATGTATTGCTGAAGATATTCTTATAAAAAACTTTGATGATGTTATTGTGATGAGGGGTATGGTTATTGAAACTACTGTCAAGCAGTTTATTAATGTATATATATATATATATATATATAATATATATAAAATAAAGTAAAGCACACAACGACATATATATATAATATAAATATATATATAATATATATATGTGTGTATTTATATATGTATAAACACACACACACACACATATATAACACGCACACAGAACGCACGCACGCACGTAAAACACACACATACACACACACACACATACACACACACACACACACACATAAACACACATACACACACACACGAACACACACATACGTACACACACACATACACACACACTTACACACACACACTTATACACACACACTTACTCACACACACACACACACACACACACACACACACACACACACACACACACACGCACACACATAATATATTACATACGCGCGCGTGCGAGATACACTATTTGGCTCATATGAACGTTAATATTTGGTGCATAGCAAAAAAAACTTATAATATATTAAATATTGGCATTTCACAAAGTTTGCAACAGCAGCAAAAAAAAAAAATGCAATGACACCTACGCCCCTTAAGTGATGCGTTCCATTCCAATGGCAATGGATAAAGGAGCATGTAAATGCACATTTTGACATATACTTTTACTCACTGTCTCATTTTGTATGTGAATTGTGACTTGTGAGGAAAACACACTAATGAGTAGCATGTGCTTTTTAGTGCGGTTATCATAAAAACATATCAATATTAGAGCTTAAAATTAAAAATAAGTATGAATTCAATAATAGGCTAGCGTGATTGCAATGTGCCCCTCTCTCACATTGCAGTAAAAGAGGTGACGATGACAGATGGCAGAGTAAGTAAAACTGAGAAAATATTTAGTGGTGTGAAGTCAGAAAGAGGTAGAAGAAAGAGAATAGAGAGATAGATGAGAGAGAAATTAGAGATAGTAAATGAGAGAAAAGGGTGGATAAAGGACAGAAAACCAGAATAACATCAAACTAGAAAGAATATGAAGGTAATTAAATAATATAGGAAAGAAAACAAATAAAGGTTATGTATTAATGCACAACACATTCAATAGAATAAAATTTACAGAGTATATCTCCCCCGTAAAATTTATGATTTGGGGAAGAGTATAGCAGAGGTTAGTTGTTTTTTGTGAGGAGATGCAAATATCCACACCTATTTAGTGTAAAAGATCAAAGTAACTTGTAACATTATCACAAAGTGTAGAACTTCCGGTAACGAAGTGTAAATCACTATATTGAAATATAGAACAACTCGCATGTCAAGGGAAAACTCAAGAAAAGAATAGACCCAAACTAATTAGAAAAATTCCAGAGTTCATCAGCAAGAAATCAAAACTAGCTGTAATATAAAGTACATATGTGCCCTAGTAGTTGGTATTCAAAAGATGAATTTTATCTTCCCCAAATTATAAAGGCAATATTAAAACACACAAAAAAATCTACCCAAATTCAAAGTGCCACCACAGTATGAGCTTCAAAATCCAAATCTATAACAAAACACTCCAAGACCTAATACCATTACAATCCTCGCATGTGTTCCAAGCAAAAGTCTCACGGATCCAAATATACATGATTACATAGCTCACTAATCTCTACTATGGAAACTTTATAGAAGAGAATAATTGTATGAGCAAACCACGTGAAATGAGTTAAGAGAGACGAAGGGATCAAAGCAATATGAAGGAGAGAATCGACTTTACAAAATTGTAATTCTGAGTCAGAAGTTAGAAGCCTTTACAAATTGCACAAGAACTTGGTTCTTCCATCATTTCAATTTCCGATGCTACCATAAATGTGGGTAACGATATACTTCAGGGTGCATTCACCTGTCACTAAGTATCAACCTGTCCCATATTCATCTTTTTGACCACATGGAGTGAAGATGGGGCAAACCATTTGTGAAATTCTTGATTTTTGTAGAACTCCCCGTTACATGCTGAAGACTAAATGACAAATGAAAAATTTGATGTCAACGAAGCCTTGGTATCGCACGCGTAAAATGAGGTCAATTGTCACGTGTGGCGTTGAGTAGATATGCAATCGCTTGACCACTTACGTATAATACACAAAAATGAAAACCTCTATATATACCTATGTAACCATCCAGTATAATATTTATGAGTCAAATCATAACAAAATTAAATGTAAAATATATAAAAGTATTATCCAACTGCCTCTTGTCCAATATCAATAATAAGTATAAACTATTTTGGAACCACCAGTCCGGTTTCACTACGCCAAATCGTGACTAGACATGGACCCATGGCGCCGTTGTGCAAATAGTGTGTATCATTCTGTGTCTCCCTAACGATCAGAACCTTGTCTTATTTGTATATGATAATAGTAGATTCAGTGTTCAGAGAAATTCCCAAATAAAAGTAAAGATATCGTGTAAGATATAATTAAATCATTTGTGTTACCTGTCACATAATAAATGTGTGGCAGCGAAATTTGTAAAAACTTTGATAAAGAACTATAAAGTATATTACGAACAAAAAAGACAAATTTGAAAAGACTAAAAGGACGGCCTATTATCGATGTGCGATTGAATTTACACTTGTGTCGTTGTATTTTCCCTACCTCTTTAAATTTCAGGTGATACAGTTTTTATTTCAATTAAAGATACAGTCCTTCTTCAACTAAATTACCAGTGCAAAAACTATAAACTTCAAGTCCCCTGCAATAGCTGTAAATGGTTACTTCCCGACGGACAATCCTGCCGGCGACCATCTCCATGTAAAAGCCGTAGCTAACAATCTACGCCGCCATCGGACCCTTACGCCTATAACACTAGTTCCCCAGTTGAATCATCCAGCAGATTCAACACTAGTCACGTCGCCTAGACCACTCTAGTATGCCTGGAAGGTTACGTCTATATGTGTTCAAACCCATGTGCAAGGGTGATCCGATTAGCATTTCGCTCTAAAAGCTAAATCCTACCTCATATTTTACCCAACATTGCCATGTTAACTTATTGTAAAATATAATATTGTGTATTTAATAGTAAAGCTTAATTGTATCATTACAATTTGATAAACAATTTTCAATTTTTACATACAATTTTCTTACGGGTGTGGCTGAGTGGCTTTAAATTTTTTATATTTCTTTTAGAACTGTATTGTACACAGCGTATCTCCATCATGGCTCAGGCTACACATTCCTAAGGCCCAATGAGCCATCTGATTCAACATCTGATTCAACTTCTGATCAACTATGCAACATCCCAGGTTACACAAATACCCGTAGTTATAATCTCATCCATCAGAAACCTGCCATACCGACTTTCGATGTAAAATGATTCTTATTTAATACATCATCTCCTACTTTATTCGTACATGTGCGAGGATGCTATTATATCATCCAACATTACCACGGATAAGGAACGAATCACGTTCATACGCTCCCAGATTACCCCCAATTCATTAGCCTCTGAAAATGCTGTCGAGCTATCTGTACTCAACCCCTATTGAACTTAACCAATATTAACTATAAATACAAAACAAATTTCCTTCCGTTGTATTGGGAGCACAGGTAGAGTAAAAGGATTTCAATGGTGTTTCAAGCTGGCAGAGCATCTAACTGTGAGTCACGGAACGTTAATATTTTATTCGCTCACCAGGCAAAATCTAGCACCTTTGTTACCAGAAGCCATAGCTATCTTGAAACAAATACAATAGATAGAAAATGACAACATTTCATTGGCCAGATGATCAACTTGTCTTTAGAAATATATATTATTTAATAGTTATGTTCTAACTCCCACACGAGCGTATAATCCTGCTTCTTCCTAAGATTATCCAAATGATGAAGCTCATCGCTTCAATATGCAACAAGGCTTTCAAAAGAAATTAAAAGAAATTGCCTACGTCATGCTACAGTTAGCCCAAGTAGTCCACAACCAACAATCATCTTAAGTACATTCTCTACCTTCACCCCCAAGATCTAACATGTTTTCAACACACTCTCATAGTATCTCTTTCTTCTGAAGATATCAATCATGTCATGTGCATACTTTCACAAACAATTGACATACTTAAAACCGTTGTTTCGTTCGTAAGGCGTCCATGAACGCCAATCTACAAAATTATTCTCCCTTAGACTCTCACAGAGCCCTCCCCGTCCCCAAATGCAGCACAATACACGGAAACAAAGAAATTCCCTATACGCCCCAATCACACCTTCCTCAGGATCTTCACACAAATGTCCCTACAATACCTTCCTAAATTACTGGTCTAGTGTCCATGGATCGCTTTGGTCACAACTTCGAGAACAATGCTTCAGTATCAATAAACTTAGAGCAGATACTGTTGCCTCTGCCCCTACTCAGTCCCATTTTCAATAGAGCCTATTTCCAAATCCAAAAACGTAACAAT
>NC_134813.1:47498560-47501060 GCF_046742065.1 Oratosquilla oratoria
AACGTCCGAAGCTGGATCCCACAAAGGACAAACACCTTGTTAGAGATTGCCAGATACGGTCCTGATGTCATCTGCTTGACTTCGATGGGTGATCGAGCCCAAGACTCTCTCCCCAAGATCCAAGGTTTCAAAACATGGAGTCGGGGTCCTGCTTTTCACTCAGGCGTTTGTATTCTAGCCAGGAAGTCCGTTCAGGCAACTATACTTCATTATTTTCATTATGAGCAGATGCTCGCGATTAAGCTGAGCACTAATCGCGGTCCCCTCTACCGCCCTCCCGTATCCCCTTCCTTCCCTTTGTTGACAATACCAAGGTCATGCAAAGTTCCCACCTTCTTCATTGCGACTTCAACTACAGGCATGCTGACTGGAGCCCCGGCACGCACAGCAGCAGCTCAGTGAGTCAGCAACTGCACTCTCTTGCTGTACTTTACCGGCTGAAGTTCCTAGGTCCGGACTTTACCGCATTCATAGGATATGGAATGCAGAGTAAGCCCAACTTAATATTTTTAACAGCCGTGCTTTCTTCCTCAACTCTACTGTCTCACCCGGTGCCCCCACCCTCTCCGACCACCTACCCTTCATTCTTCGCATCTCCACCTCACCCATCCTTATCCTCAGTGAGCCTCAGTTACGCTATAGTCAGGCCGACTGGGGAGGTTTCAAAAGCACTCTTAAGGTATATACCAAATCCAACATGAACAACGGTTCACATACAGCGATAGAACAGGACTGGCGCTCACTCACGAAGTTTGTCAAAAAACGCGGTGAAAAAGCACATACCTAGAACAAATCATTGCAATGTTGCCACATTCACCGCTTCTATGCCCACAAACAGACAACGCATTGCACAGCAGAACAGATTTACAGACCTTCTATGAGCAACCCCAGAGGCCCGTGACGCTATGCTACAAGACATGCACTGGTTACAGAGGAGCCTGAAGAAGTTCCTCAACATCGATTCACATCGTGAGGAGGAACAACTGATGGTTTCCCTCTCCGGCGTTTGTCCTTCCAAATTCTGGAGGACCATCAAATGACAGATGGAGGAGTGCTCTGTGCGCCCACCCAAGGTCACCGACGAGACTGTTGATTTCTCTCAGTTAGATGAAGATGATATTCTTTTCTGCCCCATCGTTTTGAAGGCGTTAAAGAGGGTTATCCCTGCTTTAAAATTCAGATCCCCTGGCCTTTCATATATCGGTGCACACCTACTCAAACGTATTTCAGATAACATAATCTTACACATAACGACCCTATACAATAGCTCACTAGCCTCTGGATACTTCTCACAGCTTTTCAAGGCCTCCCATACCATCCTCATTCCCAAACCCCAGAAACCCGTCTCCGCCCCCTTTCATACCGACTAATCTCCCTTCTTGAGTACTTTGGTAAGGTGTTTGAGCACGTCCTCTGCCGCCGCCTGACCGGGTACGTGGAGGCGGAGAACGTGTTGAAGGACTGCCAGTTTGGTTTTCGGCCAGAGCGCGGTGCAGACGACGCTATTCCCATGATCACTCAATGGGTTCAAAGACCGACAGACGGTCGCCCTGGTAAGGCCATTTTGGTTTATAAGGATGTGGAGAATGCATCATCTGTTTGGGATGAAGGCCTTAAATACAAATTGTACCACAACTTCGAATTTGCCCTGCCGTTCACAAGGTTGCTCTGCAACTACCCTGGATGACACGACAATAAGAATAAAGTGGCGGGGATGCCTGTCCCGATCTTTTGTGCTGAAAGTTGGAGTACCGCAAAGGTCAGTGCTTGCCCCCACTCTGTACAGTCTATATACGAATGACCTGCCAAAGCCGGCTGACCCACGCAATCGAGCTCCTACTCTTTTGTATGCGGACAACACTAATCACATTAGCAGACACAAAACGCAGCACTCTGCAAGGAGCGTTACACGTAATGTAAAACATACTAGACTGGGCACACGAGTGGGAGCAACGGTGGCACATTAAGGCCAGCGAATCAAAATGCAAAGCTGTATACTTTCACTGCTAGCACACCAAAGGAACAATCACGAACACTTCTCTTAAGATAAACAAACACAAACGTCCCAAAGAAAGACCATGCCTGTGTGATGGGTAGCACACCGGATAGTGGCCTTACTTGAATACCACACTTCCGCAGACAGTGGGCGAGAGTTAAGGATGTACTGAGAGGACTAAAACATTTCAGAACCGCATCACTGTCCACCAAACGTCGATCGTACATAGCCCTAGTCTGACACCGGTATTGAGCGATCTGACATGTATATGTATATATACAATCGAAGTGAAGAAAGAAATTATCGCAAAACACGAAAATGGCGTTGGTATATCTAATCTTGTTGTGCAGTACGTTATGGAAAAGTCTACAATTTGCACTATTATCAGGAATAAAGAAGTGATAAAGTCGGCTGATGTTGCAAAATGAGCAACCGTCATTAGTAAACAAAGACCGTAAATATTTGAGGAAGTGAAAAAGTCATTGCTTGTTTATATAAATGAGA
>NC_134813.1:47518560-47526060 GCF_046742065.1 Oratosquilla oratoria
AAAATCTTAAAGACCTGTATCAAGTCACCTCTGAGTCTACGCTTTTTAGGGAAAACAGATTAATATGTTTTAGTCGATTTTCGTATGATTTATTTTTGATATTTGGAATCAGTTTTGTAGCTCGCCGTTGTACTTTTTCCAGTCTGTCAATGTCTTTAATGAGATTCGGTGACCATACGGAAACAGCATATTCCAAATGTGGACGAACTAACGATTTATATAGCTTGTTAATGAGTGATGGACTTTACAAAGGATTACAAAGGCGGAGCATGCCGACAGGAGACCTATTGATCCATATCTAGGTCGGATGCGAAAAAAAATAATAATAAAGTAATAAATAAAAACTATAATAATCTAAATAACAAATAAAGTACATAAATATATGCATAGGTATAGTTGAATAATAAACAAACAGGTAAATAGTAAATGATAATAAATTGACTTATAACTAATAATAAATGAAAATCAGACAGACAAATGATAACAAAACAAAAACAAATAACATAAAATAAATTATAATTATTACAGCATCTTACTTAGGTATTTATCTAAATGATTCTTAAAGCTTTGAACTGAACTACATTGCACTACCTGTGCAGGAAGTTTATTCCATTCATTAACTACACGGTTGGCAAAGTTGTTTCTACCCACTTCCAAACTGAATGTATTTCCGGACAGTTTGAGACCATTGTTTCTCGTCTGATTCTCATTCAATGTGAAAATTTGGTCACTTTTGATGTTGTCAATTCCCTTTAAAATCTAAAAGACCTGTATCAAGTCACCTCTGAGTCTACGCTTTTTTAGGGAAAACAGATTCATGTGTTTTAGTCGATTTTCGTATGATTTATTTTTGATATTTGGAATCAGTTTTGTGGCTCGCCGTTGTACTTTTTCCAGTCTGCCAATGTCTTTAATGAGATTCGGTGACCATACGGAAACAGCATATTCCAAATGTGGACGAACTAACGATTTATATAGCTTGTTAATGAGTGATGGACTTTTGAAATCAAAAGATCGCGCAATCAGTCCCAGAATCTTATTTGCTTTCTCAGAAGCTGAAATACACTGCTTGGATGATTTGAGGTCGTTACTGATAATTACGCCGAGATCTTTTTCACTATCCACTTTTGTTAACGAATTTCCAAATAACTTGTAATCGTACTTACTGTTATTTTTACCTATGTGCATTACCTTGCATTTACTTGTGTTAAATTTCATTAGCCACTTTTCAGACCATTGCTGTAATTGATCTAAATCTTCTTGAATATCTAATTGATTTAAGTGATCTTTTGCCACTCCGCACAGTTTTGTATCATCAGCAAATTTGGAAACAGTAGATTTTAGTCCATGGTCTATATCATTTATATATACTATGAATAGAAGTGGCCCAAGAACGGAACCCTGAGGAACTCCACTTGTAACATTTTTCCATCTAGAAATTTTTCCATTTAAAACAACTCTCTGTTTTCGACCATTCAACCAATTACTAATCCAACCTAATAGGTTACCACTGTAGAGCTAATTTAGTAATTAGTCTTTCGTGTGGGACGGTATCAAAAGCTTTTGCAAAGTCTAGATATATTAAATCTATGTTGTTTCTTTTGTCATAATTCGAGATAACTGTGTTGTAGAATTCGAGTAAGTTAGTCACGCAAGAACGTTTCCGTCTGAAACCATGCTGGCTATCATTTATCAAACGGTTACTTTCTAAATGATGTTCGATAGCATCTCTGATGATAGTTTCCATTATTTTTCCTACGATTGAAGTCAAACTTATAGACCTATAGTTATTTGGTTTCTTTTTGTCACCTTTTTTTAATATGGGAGTGACGTTAGCTAGCTTCCATTCTCTTGGGACATCTCCGGATATGATGGATTTCTTGAAAATAATTTCTAATGGAACAACAATTTTATTTTTCATTTCCTTTAAGATTCTTGGATGCCAACCGTCAGGCCCTGGTGTTTTATTAACTTTGAGTTTGTCTATACACCTTTTAATTTTTTCTTTTGTTATATTTACCGTAGTGTGTAAGTTTACGCTAGACTTTTCACAGGTTTCAGTTTGGAGTTCACTTTGAGGTGTTTCGTTTACGAATACCTAGCTAAAATAATTGTTTAAGATATTACACATTCCTTCATTTGAATATTCAAGTTGACCGTCAGCGGATAATAGTGGACCAATGTGATTCCTAACAACCTTTTTATCTCTAATGTAACTATAGAATTCTTTGGGATTCTCTTTGGATTTATCAGCGATGTTCATTTCGTATTGTCGTTTTCTTTTTCTTATTGTCTTTTTTAAATCTCTCTGTATTGATATATAACTTTCATAGTCATTAGATGCACCCGAGCACTTATATTTCTTATAAGCCTGTCTCTTTTTAGCAATACTTTTTTCAGTTTCTTTGTCGAGCCACTTTTTGAAATCAAAAGATCGCGCAATCAGTCCTAGAATCTTATTTGATTTCTCAGAGGCTGAAATACACTGCTTGGATGATTTGAGTTCATTACTGATAATTTCGCCGAGATTTTTTTCACTATCCACTTATGTTAACGAATTTCCAAATAACTTGTGATCGTACTTACTGTTATTTTTACCTGTGTGCATTACCTTGCATTTACTTGTGTTAAATTTCATTAGCCACTTTTCAGACCATTGCTGTAATTGATCTAAATCCTCTTGAATATCTAATTGGTTTGAGTGATCATTTGCTACTCCGCACAGTTTTGTATCATCAGCAAATTTGGAAACAGTAGATTTTAGTCCATGGTCTATATCATTTATATATACTATGAATAGAAGTGGCCCAAGAACGGAACCCTGAGGAACTCCACTTGTAACATTTTTCCATCTATAAGTTTGTCCATTTAAAACAACTCTCTGTTTTCGACCATTCAACCAATTACTAATCCAACCTAATAGGCTACCACTTATTACGTGTAAAGCTAATTTAGTAAGTAGTCTTTCGCGTGGGACGGTATCAAAAGCTTTTGCAAAGTTTAGATATATTAAATCTATATTGTTTCTTTTGTCATAATTCGAGATAACTGTGTTGTAGAATTCGAGTAAGTTAGTCACGCAAGAACGTTTCCGTCTGAAACCATGCTGGCTATCATTTATCAAACGATTACTTTCTAAATGATGTTCGATAGCATCTCTGATGACAGTTTCCATTATTTTTCCTACGATTGAAGTCAAACTTATAGACCTGTAGTTATTTGGCTTCATTTTTTCACCTTTTTTGAATATGGGAGTAACGTTAGCTAGCTTCCATTCTCTTGGGACATCTCCGGATATGATGGATTTCTTGAAAATAATTTCTAATGGAGCAACAATCTCATTTTTCGTTTCCTTTAAGATTCTTGAATGCCAACCGTCAGGCCCTGGTCTTTTATTAACTTACCGTAGTGAGTAAGTTTACGCTAGACTTTTCACAGGTTTCAGTTTGGAGTTCACTTTGAGTTGTTTCGTTTACGAATACCTAGCTAAAATAATTGTTTAAGATATTACACATTCCTTCATTTGAATATTCAAGTTGACCGTCAGCAGATAATAGTGGACCAATGTGATTCCTAACAACCTTTTTATCTCTAATGTAACTATAGAATTCTTTGGAATTCTCTTTGGATTTATCAGCGATGTTCATTTCGTATTGTCGTTTTCTTTTTCTTATTGTCTTTTTTAAATCTCTCTGTATTGATACATAACTTTCATAGTCATTAGATGCACCCGAGCACTTATATTTCTTATAAGCCTGTCTCTTTTTAGCAATACTTTTTTCAGTTTCTTTGTCGAGCCACTTTGGGCGAGTCTGATTTGTGGGACGTCTGTCCTTAAAAGGAATGTAAGTTTGAATCATCTTAGTGAGCGCATTTTGAAATATTTCCCACATCTGATCTACAGGTCTTTCGTTAAATTTTGCCTCCCAATCTGTAAGCTGAAGCTCCTGACGTAGTTCTAGGAACTGAGCTTTGCTGAAATCGGGTATTTTAAAAACACAAGTATCTATTCTATAATTGTTTAGGAGTTTGAATCTAACTAAGTTGTGATCGCTATTTGCAACAGTTTCACCGACTTCTTCATCAGTTACCATGCTTTCGCGACTAGTGATCAATAGATCGAGTAAGTTTCCATATCATGTGGGCTCTTTTACATGCTGAATTAAGTAATTGTCACCAAGAAAAGCAATCAAGCGACTACCTATATGTCCATGTTCAAGGATCATCCAATCAACGTCAGTAAAATTGAAATCACCCATTATCAATAAATCCCGGTTGCAGAAACTAGACAGTTCTTGAAATAACAGTTTGTTGTCTGCTAATATCTTTGGCCTAAATATTACACCTACATTCATTTTGTGTCCATTTGTTTATGTTAACTCAACCCACAAACTATCATATGCATCCTGTTTCACTTTCTCTAAAACACAAGCATGAACATTGTTTTTAACGTACAACAGAACACCCCCACCTTTCTTGTGGTTTCTATCCTGATGAAAGTGTTTAAATCCCGCAATATTAAATTCAGCTTCGAACTCTGTACCATTTAACCATGTCTCAGTTATTCCTATCATATCGAGATTTTCGCTTTTGACATACGCCTGTATTTCTTGAAATTTGTTCCTAATACTACGAGCATTAAAGTACATGGTTTTAAGAAACTCGTGATTATTTCTTTTTGACACATTTTGAGTTTCAATATCATGTCTTACATTATCATTTTGTTTTTTATTTATACCTTGCTCTATATTATTATTTGGTCCTTTATTAACATTCAATGCTTCATTAACATTTCGCCCATAAAAATTAACATTTCCCCCATCACGGACATCTGGTCGATCACGGTCATCCGATCTCCTTTGTACACTATGTCCCCCTACGTCACCGTGATTCACGCCGGCCTCCTGTCGTTCATTGACATTATGTCCGGCATCCCTTCCTATAATTATATTTTGTCCTCCAGTGACCTACCGTGATACTTTTTTCTCCACAATAATTACATCCTATCGTGATCTTTTGTCTTCCACTGTCATTAAATTCTATCATGACATTTTGGCCTTCATTGCCATTCTGTCCGGTATCCCTTCCTAAGATTATATTTTGTCCTCCACTGACATTATATCCTACCGTGATATTTTCTCCCCATTATCATTACATCCTATCGTGATATTTTGTCAAAAAGTAGCAAACAAGGCGGAATTCAGAGGCGGATTTTAAATTGAAAAGTACCAAGTATTCCCACTGGATGCCAAATTAAAAGTCATCGATGATGTATTATCACATACCACTTGTAGAGAGGTACGTCGTTTCTTGGGAATGAGTGGCTATTATCGCCGGTTTTTTGTCCTAATTTTTCATATTTAGCAGAACCCTTGACTGACCTGTTGAAGAAAAGCCATAACTACGTGTGGACTGTGAAATAACTCTCCAGTTCTAAGACCCCACCCCCCGACTTCCAACAGCCTTTCCATCTACAAGTCAATGCCAGCTACTCTGGTATCGGGGACATCCTCTTACAAGAACACAAGACACAATGGAGTTCTTCACACCATCGCCTAATAGAGCAAGAAGTGTTAGGTCTCGGTTTGAATTTTGCCTTAAAACATGAAAAATATAATGCCATGAACTTCCTCGTAGGATTTGATAAGTTCCTGGCCCCTAACAATTAAAATACAATTTTATTATGTCTCAAAGGCGTACTTTTCAATAATACCTCTTACTGCTTTAAGGGTAATAATGGTTTACCTAAACATTATCAACAGGGAATAGAAAATCTAAAAAAACATTAGTAATATAATCACCCCTATGGCAGATAAAGGGGGTGAAGTAGTTATTTTAGACCTAGATTTGTACGTGGATAAAGCCATGGATCTTCTGAATGATCATAATACCTACGAAAAAATTACCAAAACCCCCCTAAACGACATGGCTGCTTCTTTTAATAGGCAAGTACGCAAGATCACCAGTAGTGAATACGTTTCCAAACTTAAAGTTTTTAGTCCCAAGTTGCCTTATTTTTATGGCCTCCCTAAGTTGCATAAAGAAGGTATCCCATTAAGGCCCATCATCTCTAACAGGGGTTCATGCACTAGCAAACTTTCCAAATGGCTTGCGGGTTTGTTATCACCTTTTGTGGGGAAAATTTCCAACTCACATATAAAACACTCAGAAGATTTCATCCAGAAAATCAAAGATATTAATATTTCAGGCCGTAGTTTATTAATTCTTGATATTGTTTTTTTTATTTACAAACTTTTGTGTTGATGTTTTGTCCTTTCTAAAAAGCAAGCTACAAGCATTCTAAGACAAATTTCCCCTTTCTGTTACCAAAATCATCACGCTTGTACGCACTTGTGCGGGACCAAGATCATGTAATTGATTGGAAAAATCCTATCAAAATAACCTCTTATAATTTCTTTACTGAAAGGAACATAATTGAATCAAGCCACATAAAACAAACTTTTGATCAAAATATCAATCTAAGCCTAGGTATGTACAGGCTTAATGATTTTATTTCAAAGAAAATTGTTACATGATTTCCTGCCCGGACATTTGGTACATCAGTAACCTGAGAGCTGTTGGTCATTTTCTCAGGTTTGTGTGACACATCCTTCCGTGTTCCCTAAAATATTTTTTCTTCTGTATATATACTGTCTGTATCTCCTTTACTGTATTCCCTTGATGATGTCTCAAATAGACCAAAACGTTCGGACTACGTTTCTTATTTACCAGTGGTTTTGTCTGCAAAATATATACATTATATGTATGTATGTATATATATGTATACATATATATATATATATATATATATATATTCGTAAAAGAAGAACGGAGGAAATATCTCTTACTTTAGTTGGTATTTAACTTGTAACAGCTTTGTAGCAATATATCTTGTACTTGAAAATGCTCTAAGATGAGCTAAACGTCATACGAAAGCATTTTATTCAGCCTCTCCGATAAGACGAGATCTTTAATTAGACAATTTGAGTATATCAACAAGTTGATTCTAGTCCAAGCTGCGGTCAAATTTACAAAGGATTACAAAGGGGGAGCATGCCGACAGGAGACCTTTTCATCCATATCTAGGTCGGATGCAAAAAAAAAAACAATGTATATATATATATATATATATATATATATATATATATATATATATAATGTTAATAATAAATTAAAACTATAATAATGTAAAAATAACAAATAAAATACATAAATAAATGCATAGGTATAGTTGAATAACAAACAAACAGGTAAATAGTAAATGATTATAAATTGACATATAACTAATAAAATCTTAAAGACCTGTATCAAGTCACCTCTGAGTCTACGCTTTTTTAGGGAAAACAGATTCATGTCGATTTTCGTATGATTTATTTTTTATATTTGGAATCAGTTTTGTGGCTCGCCGTTGTACTTTTTCCAGTCTGTCAATGTCTTTAATGAGATTCGGTGACCATACGGAAACAGCATATTCCAAATGTGGACGAACTAACGATTTAT
>NC_134813.1:47531060-47553560 GCF_046742065.1 Oratosquilla oratoria
ACTGGGCTATTGATTCCAAGTATTATCATTTCTCTGTTCCATTATTGTCATTTCCTTATCTAAGATTACTAGCTCATTTATACTTCAGACATATTTAATTAATCCTGTCGTTGGTTGGCTAATATATCTAGATAGTACATCTGCTAAAACATTCTTTCTCATGTAAGTGAAAATACAAATACATAACAGAATGTAATGATAATGAAGGAGAAAATATCACGGTAGGATATAATGACAGTGGAGGACAAAATATAATTTTAGGAAGGGATACAGGACAGAATGTCAATGAAGGCCAAAATATCATGATAGGATGTAATGACAGTGGAAGACAAAAGATCACGATGGGATGTAATTATAGTGGAGGAAAAAATATCACAGTAGAATACACTGTCACTGGAGGACAAAATATAATTTTAGAAAGGGATCCCGGACATAATGTCACTGAACGACGGGAGGCCGGCGTGAATCACAGTGACGTAGGGGGGGGAGACAAAATGTACAAAAGAGATCGGATGACCGTAATCGACCAGATGTCCGTGATGGGGGAAATGTTAATTTTGATGGGAGAAATGTTAATGAGGCATTGAATGTCAATGAAGGACCAAATAATAATATAGAGCAAGGTATAAATAAAAAACAAAATGATAATGTAAGACATGATATTGAAACTCAAATTGTGTCAAAAAGAAATAGTCACGAGTTTCTTAAAACCATGTACTTTAATGCTTGTAGTATTAGGAACAAATTTCAAGAAATACAGGCGTATGTCAAAAGCGAAAATCTCGATATGATAGGAATAACTGAGACATGGTTAAATGGTACAGAGTTCGAAGCTGAATTTAATATTGCGGGATTTAAACACTTTCATCAGGATAGAAACCACAAGAAAGGTGGGGGTGTTCTATTGTACGTTAAAAACAATGTTCATGCTTGTGTTTTAGAAAAAGTAAAACAGGATGCATATGATAGTTTGTGGGTTGAGTTAACCCAAACAAATGGGAAAAAAATGAATATAGGTGTAATACATAGGCCAAAAACATTATCATTAGCAGACGACAAAATGTTATTTCAACAACTGTCTAGTTTCTGCAACCGTAACTTATTGATAATGGGTGATTTCATTTTCATTGACGTTGGTTGGATGACCCTAGAACATGGCCATATAGGTAGTTGCTTGATAGATTTTCTTGGCAACAATTACTTAGTTAAGCATGTAAAAGAATCGACAAGACATGGAAACTTACTCGATCTATTGATCACTATCCACGAAAGCATGGTAACTGATGTAGAAGTCGGTGAATCTGTTGCAAATAGCGATCACAACTTAGTTAGATTCAAACTCCTAAACCATTTTAGAATTGATACTTGTGTTTCCAAAATACCCGATTTCAGTAAAGCTCAGTTCATAGCACTACGTCAGGAGCTTCAGCTTACAGATTGGGAGGCAAAATTAAACGAAAGACCTGTAGATCAGATGTGGGAAATATTTCAAAATACGCTCACTAAGATGATTCAAACTTACATTCCTTTTAAGGACAGGCGTCCCACAAATCGGGCTCGCCCAAAGTGGCTCGACAAAGAAACTGAAAAAAGTATTGCTAAAAAGAGACAGGCTTATAAGAAATATATATGCTCGGGAGCATCTAATGACTATGAAACTTATGTATTAATACAGAGAGATTTAAAAAAAGATAATAGAAAAAGAAAACGAGAATATGAAATGAATATTGCTGATAAATCCAAATAGAATCCCAAACAATTCGATAGTTACATTAAATATAAAAAGATTATCATGAATCACATTGGCCCACTTTTACCTGCCGTCGGTCAACTTGAATATTCAAAGGAAGGAATGTGCAATATCTTAAGTAATTATTTTAGTTCCGTCTTCGTAAACGACACACCTCAAAGTGAATTCCAAACTGAAACCTGTGAAAAGACCTAGAGTAAACTTACTCACTACGGTAAATATAACAAAAGAAAAAATTAAAAGGTGTATAGACAAACTCAAAGTTAATCAAACACCAGGGCCTGACGGTTGGCATCCAAGAATCTTAAAGGAAATGAAAAATGAGATTGTTGTTCCATTAGAAATTATTTTCAAGAAATCCATCATATCCGGAGATGTCCCAAGAGAATGGAAGCTAGCTAACGTTACTCCCATATTCAAAAAAGGTGACAAAAAGAAACCAAATAACTATAGGCCTATAAGTTTGACTTCAATCGTAGGAAAAATAATGGAAACCATCATCAGAGATGCTATCGAACGTCATTTAGAAAGTAACCGTTTGATATATGAGAGCCAGCATGGTTTCAGACGGAAACGTTCTTGCGTGACTAACTTACTCGAATTCTACAACACAGTTATCTCGAATTATGACAAAAGAAACAATATAGATTTAATATATCTAGACTCTGCAAAAGCTTTTGATACCGTTCCACACGAAAGACTACTTACTAAATTAGCTTTACACGTAATAAGTGGTAGCCTATTAGGTTGGACTAGTGATTGGTTGAATGGTCGAAAACAGGGAGTTGTTTTAAATGGACAAACTTATAGATGGAAAAATGTTACAAGTGGAGTTCCTCAGGGTTCCGTTCTTGGGCCACTTCTATTCATAGTATATATAAATGATATAGACCATAGACTAAAATCTACTGTTTCCAAATTTGCTGATGATACAAAACTGTGCGGAGTGGCAAATGATGACTTAAACCAATTAGATATTCAAGAAGATTTAGATAAATTACTGCAATCGTCTAAAAAGTGGCTAATGAAATTTAACACAAGTAAATGTAAGGTAATACACATAGGTAAAAAATAACAGCAAGTACGATCACAAGTTATTTGAAAATTCGTTAACAAAAGTGAATAGTGAAAAAGATCTCGGCATAATTATCAGTAACGACCTCAAATCATCCAAGCAGTGTATTTCAGCCTCTGAGAAAGCAAATAAGATTCTGGGACTGATTGCGCGATCTTTTGATTTCAAAAGTCCATCACTCATTAACAAGCTATATAAATCGTTAGTTCGTCCATATTTGGAATATGCTGTTTCCGTATGGTCACCGAATCTCATTAAAGACATTGACAGACTGGAAAAAGTACAACGGCGAGCCACAAAACTGATTCCAAATATCAAAAATAAATCATACGAAAATCGACTAAAACACATGAATCTGTTTTCCCTAAAAAAGCGTAGACTCAGAGGTGACTTGATACAGGTCTTTAAGATTTTAAAGGAAATTGACAACATCAAAAGTGACCAAATTTTCACATTGAATGAGAATCAGACAAGAAACAATGGTCTCAAACTGTCCGGAAATAGATTCAATTTGGAAGTAGGTAGAAACAACTTTGCCAACCGTGTAGTTAATGAATGGAATAAACTTCCTGTACAAGTAGTGCAATGTAGTTCAGCTCGAAGCTTTAAGAATCATTTAGATAAATACCTAAGTAAGATGCTGTAATGGTTATAATTTATCTTATATTATTTGTTTTTGTTTTGTTATAATTTGTCTGTCTGATTTTCATTTATTATTAGTTATATGTAAATTTATTATTATTTACTAATTACCTGTTTGTTTATTATTTAACTATACCTATGCATTTATTTATGTATTTTATTTGTTATTTACATTATTATAGTTTTTATTTATTATTTTATTTTTAATATAATTTTTTTTCGCATCCGACCTAGATATGGATCAAAAGGTCTTCTGCTGGCATCCTCCGCCTTTGTAATCCTTTGTAAACCCAAATGGCATTCGTTTGAACTCATAATGACCCGTTGGAGTAAAAAATGCTGTGAAGTCTCGTGAATCTTCATGCAATGCCATCTACCAGAACGCAGATTTGATATCTATAGTGTTAAAATACGTATTCTCATTTCCCAATTTTCTAAGAGTTTCTCCTATCATCGGTAGGAGTAATCGGCTGGGTATGGTCTGCTTATTCAATTTCCTATTATCAATAACTGGATGCATGGCACCATCTGATTTTGGCACCAGAATCAGAGGAAAGTTCCACTTACTTTTACTATGTTCAATAATATCCTGCGATAACATTACAGTGATCAATTTATCTACAATGGTTGTTTTTAACCTTCTAATCTGTAGTCATATATATATATATATATATATATATATATATATATATATATATATATATATATATATATATATATACATATATATATATATACATGTATATATATATATATATATATATATATATATATAGGTTGAGTCCCTGATTTTAATATAACTTGATGTTTTAAAAAATATGTTTTGCCCAAGTCGTCCCCCGGCAAAGCAGTTGCTTTATTGTGCTTCAGGAGTAAGCCAACTAAACTTTCATTGAACTCAGGATAATTAGTAAGTTCTAGTTGATTCCTGTATTTCTCTCTCAAATCTGTTTCTTTCTAAACTGAACAGATTGATGAAGTTGGTGATTCCACTTCCTTAGTACTCTCTTTTGAAATATTATTGTGTTTTGAACAAATTGAAAGTATCCTATTTGTGTACCTTTTCTTAAGACTATGTCTTTATTCAAAGTACTAATCACTAATATTTCTACAATGTTCTTATTTGTCTTATATATCCGTGAGCAGTAGTCGTCACTCAGGTCAGGTCAACCGGGTAGCTGCTTCAATTAGTGATATGGCGAGTGATTGTGTTACCGCGTTCAGCGCCGATGAGGTACAATCTCTACTTAGTAGGATTGAAGCCTTGGAGAATGCTGTAAAGTGCCTTAAAGAGGAGAATCGAGTTCTCCGCTCGAAGGCCCAAAATATGGAAGAAAAAACTAACTATGAGCTTGGATGAAAAACGCGGAAAAGTTAAAAGAAGTCCTCACCAGCCCCGTTCGATTGCAAAAACTTGTTTCAAGCACTAGCAAATTTGTAGGAAGATGAAGCAAATGAAATTCAAGAGAAAAGGGGAAGGGCAGACGCTGAATCCCTGCCAGCAGGTAAGATTTTGGTTGTAGGAGACAGTCAAGTGAGGTACTTAGACAGGGCTTTCTATGATAAAGATAGGGAACATAGGACGCAGGTGTGTTTCCCGGGCGCGGGGATAGGAGATGTTAGAGATAGGATTGAAGAGTGTTTAGTAGGGGAAGATAGGGACCCTGTAGTTTGCTTAAGTGCCGGGGGCAGTGATATAGGTAAGTTAGGGAGTGAAGGATTGTTTGCGTGGCTCCTGGATGCGCTAGACAAGATTAGAAATAAGGGAGGTGATCCTGTTGTATGTGGAATCCTTCCGAGGCGTAGAATTGGAGGCATGTGGCATTCCAGGGCTATTGCAATGAATTGCAGGCTGGCAAAACATCGTAAGGACAATTGATGGGCATTTGTCGACAACTGGGACCGCTTTTACGGTAAGAATCATCTATACACAAGGGACGGGGTACAATTGTCGCCCAGAGGATTTCGGCTCCTTGCTGAATCCCTTAAGCGAGAAGTAGGCATCCTACATTTTTTTTAGGGTAGATTACGTGGGAGTAAGGGGGGGGGAAGTATCGTAATATAGTTTAGGTAATAGAAACAACTTAACCCTTCTTAGGTAAAGTGGGGTCAGACAGACCCCATACTTTTTTGTTTTTTACTTTTATTATACTAATATATTACATATAGATATGTACTCCCATATACCTTCTTGATCAGTGGAGTAGTTTAATGGGGTGATAGGGTCATTCCTGAATCTTGCTCTATATAAGCTTTATAGAACTTTTGAGCCCGTCTGACCCCACTTTACTTGAGGTGTGAGTACCGTGGGGTCTGTCAGACCCCACTTTACCTGAAGTGTGAGTAGCGTGGGGTTTGTCAGACCCCACTTTACCTGAGGTTTGTTCATGTCATATAAATGTTTTATCATTTATACTTATGGGTAAATAATATTTTCTTCTTTTTTTATCTCATATTATCATAAAATGTGACATCTCGCCACATTTTAGGACACCTCAGCCACTCTATTCCCACACATACTACTGTAATTTATTCCATCCTTCCCCTTTTTTAGTTCAAATCTAATTTGTATTACATATTTTGTATCACATATAAATATTCAATATTTTCTGTTCTGTTAATAATATGTTTCTTCTCACGCTATTCTCATATCATCATAAAATGTGACATCTTGCCACATTTTAGGACACCTCAGCCACTCTATTCCCACACATTCATCCGAGTTTGATTTAATCTATTCAATTTATCTATTTAATTTATTCCACTTTCCCTCTTTTGATCACATCAACTTTTATCACAATGTTTAATTTCTTTTCATATTATGGTCACGCTATATTCATATTATCATAGAACATGACATTCCGCACGGCTTTTCTCTTTGACACAACCATGGCACTTGTGTCACATTTACCTGACAAGAAGAAAAAAATTGTGCAGTTGATCTCCTCAATGCACCAACAACCTGTTATGGATGACTGTGGGAAGCCAGAAGTCATCTTGTATTATAACAACACAAAAGCAGGGGTTGACGCGTTTGATCAAATGTGTGCCCGATATACGTGCAGCCGAAAAACCAAACGGTGGCCTTTGTGCATAATGTACAGACTGGTCAACGCCGCCGGTGTCAACTCCTATATCACCTGCAATGAAATGAGGAAACGTGATGGACAGGTGGAACTTTTATCATGCCGGAAGTATCTGTTTGAGCTGGCAGAAGAGATGATACGGCCATCAGGGCTGCGGAGTCGGAGTCGGAGTCGGGGTCGGAGTCGGAGGGAGTCGGAGGTTTTAGCTGGAGTCGGAGTCGGAGTCGGAGTCGGATTTCTAAGAGTACTAGGAGTCGGAGTCGGAGTCGGAGTCGGATTTTTTTTTATCCGACTCCGACTCCTTAAGTCCAATAAAATTATTTTTTTAACATGGTTTCCCTGTTTGGTTTTACCAGTTGCACAATTTAGCAGTTTTTGTATGGTTTTGCTTTTATTTTTGGAGGCAATAGTGAGTGTGTGAAGTGTATATGTACACTAAGTGGTCTCTCCGGATGGAAACAAAAAACAATCCATCAATAATAAAAATACAAAAAAATACACAATACTGACAAGCTATCGTTGTCAGTCTGGGTAAAAGTGTTTGTGGTCATGTATTTGTAGTTGTTTCCTGTAAGGAGAGTGAAACTATATATATATATATATATATATATATATATATATATATATATATATATATATATATATATATATATATATATATATAATATTTTGTACTATACTGCAATGCTTTTACTTCAACATAAATAAACATCAATTCGTGCTGCCACCATGTGATGCATTGTGTGGTACTAGTACTAACTAATGTAAACAAACAGCTGCAGATTCTGCCTAAAGCAGTGTCTCCCAGTGAATTTTCTTTTCCTTCATTTTCGGTAGTTTTATCACATTTTCCTTTAATAGAAATATGCTAAATTATGATAAAGCTACTTCAAAATATGAAAATCATACATTTATCAAAGAAATTTAGTGGTTTGAAATATACAAAATAGAAACAGGCTACTGATTATGGTTACTAGTGAATACAATAGGCCTACAAGTGAAGCAATGAAAAATAGAAATCAGAGTAAAGAAAATCACGAGCCATTTTAATCTAATTCAAAACTGATTATGCTATAAAGACAATTGCAAATTAGGCCTAAGTGTATCAGATATTTTTGCTTTAACCTATAACCATAATTCTATCTTATCTATATACAAAAGGCTTTTTCCCCCTTATCAGGGAGGTAGCCAAGTCAAAAGGCATAAACCCACTTCCACCCATCATCCCTTCCACCCTCACATCTTAGCTCCTCGTGGACGACGGGTCATCCCTGCATCCCGCCCACCACCCTGGGTCAGAAGCAATGCAGGACACAGCACATCCACAGCAAGGCCGCTTCACTTAATTGGCGACCCCCCTCTCTCCGTCCCCTCACATAGAAAACGGAGGACGGGGAGGAGTCCCTTCGGGCTGCGTCAAAGTATCATTCATACTTTCCCACTCCCCAAACCCCCCCCATCCTCCCATCCCTTCCCTTTCTTTTCATCACAGTATCATCTATACACAGCCCTTCTCCACTCATCCTTATCTTCTGCCACCTCCCTTCCCTGCTCCACAGATATTCCCCTCTTGCTCAACGCCCCTGTCACCCCATCCATCCATCTCATCCTCGGTCGTCCTCTCAAATTCACTCCCTCCATCTCTGCCTTCCATACCCCTTTCACCAGTCTTCCTTCATCCATTCTTTCCATGTGTCCAAACCATCCTAACAGTCTTTCATCAGCCCTCTCAGCCAACTCCTTTTCCATCCCAGCTCTCCTTCTCACTTCCTCGTTTCTCACTCTATCCAGCCTTGTAACCCTCACCATACTTCTCAGACATTTAATCTCAAACACATTTAAACTCTTCCTCTCTGCCTCTCTCAAATTCCATGTCTCTGCCCCACACAGCACTGTCGGCACAATCACCCCTTCATACAATCTCCTCTTTGCATTAATTCCCAAATGTCTATTTCTCATTACTTTTTTAAATCCCCCAAGGCATTTGTTTGCTTCTCTCAATCTACAGCTTACCTCTACCTCTACTCCTCCCTTTGCAGCCACATATGACCCCAAGTACCCAAAACTATCCACTTCCTCCAGCCTCTCCCCTTTAAGACTTACTTCCAACTCTCCACCATCCTCTCCTCTTGTACACCTCATCACTTTACTTTTACCCACATTCACCTTCAGCTTTCTCCTATCACACACCCTCCCAAACTCAGTCACTAACTCTCCCAATGCCTCCTCTGACCCTGCCACAAGTGCAGTGTCATCAGCAAACAGCAACTGACTTACCTCACACTTTCCTCCATTTTCCGCAACCAACTCCAGTCCCCTGCCCATTTCTCTTGCATTTACCTCCCGTACCACCCCATCCATATACACATTGAACAGCCATGGCGACATGACACATCCCTGACATAATCCCTCCTTTACCTCAAATCATTCACTCTCTCCATTTCTGATTCTAACACTGGCTCTACTACTCTCATAAAAACTCTTGACTGCTCTTAACAGCTTTCTCCCAATACCTGTCTGCCCTATCATAAGCCTTTTACAAATCCATAAAGGCCCAAAAGACATCCTTACCCTTTCCTAAAGCTTTCTCACAATTCTGTCTTATCACAAAAATCTGATCCACACAGCCCCTACCTCTCCTAAACCCACACTGCTCCTCACCAATCACTTCCTCTGGTCCTCTCCTAATTCTCTCAGTTATAACCCTCCCATACGCCTTCCCAACTACACTCAACAAACTGATCCCTCTGAAACTACTACATTCACACTTGTTCCCTTTTCCTTTGAAAAGCGGAACTATACATGCACTCCTCCAGTCTTCTGGTACTCTACCCTCCCTTAGACACACATTAAACAACCTCACTAACCAGTCTACTATTACTTTACCTCCCTTCTTCAGACACTCCGCATGACACCCATCTAACCCAGGTACCTTACCTGCTCTCATCATTTTGATCGCTACTTCCACCTCATCTTTTCTTATTTTTCCCTCATTTTCCTCACCCATCACTGTCATTTTTTTTGCGCCTCCCACTGCTTTCACCATTCCCTCCCTATCCTCCTCTACATTCAACAGTTCCCTAAAATATTCTGCCCATCTTCCCCTTATCGCTTCCTCTTCCATTATCATCTCTTCATCTTTGCCTCTTACCTTTTCTTCACTACTTGAATCAACTTCCCTTCCTCTTTTAATCTCTTAATAATAGTAAAAAGAAAATATTTAGGCCAAATCTTGTACATTGTGTAAAGACAAATATTTATATACTGGCATACGGAATAGTCTGTAAAACCCTACTATTGATAGTAGCCTATTGAGTGACTACCGGACCTTAAATATTACCTACAAGATATACAGTTTGCATGATTTGGCTGTTTCTTTTTGTAGGAATTGGTAAACAATAAGCATTGGATGCAAGAACAATTAAGATTACTTTGCCAAAGTTTCCTAATTTCCTAGTGATGTAGCCTAGGCCAATTGTAAGGTCCTACCTGTTGTATGATAAATGCTGATTATGAGATAGGCTAACCTAGCGAATCATTAGCAGTTTGTATTATCTTTAAAACTTTGATGAAGAGAGTGTATATACAGTATATATATATATATATATATATATATATATGTATATATATATATATATATATACACATATATATATGCAGAGAAAACCTATTTCTTTTGGTACATGTTGTTAATTGGGTTCTTTAAAAAATAGTAAATAGATAGAAATAAAGAAAATAAAAAATAAAACTAATGAATTAATGAAAAAAATTCTTTTATTTTTATTTTGTTTTTATTTATTTTTATTTTTATTGTTTTATTTTTATTTATTTTATTTCATTTTTTTATTAAAAAAAAAAAAAAGATGATCCCAAGATAACCTTATAATCCACATTTACTTTTCTTTTTACCATAAATTGTAGGGTCGAATTTGTTTTTCCTAGACTATAGGCTGCCTCTATTCATAGGGTAGTCTAGGACTCTAACCTATATTTCTCATAGGCTAATCTAACCAACCAATTCATCACATTAAGATGATATCAGTTTACCCTACTTGTATAAAATACAAACTACTATTTTTTTATTTGCAAATTTCAATTGAGTAGTCTATAAGTTCTATAATTATGAATAAAGCCTATTTCTTTAATGTTTACAAATAAGAAACTTGTATAGATTTTAGCTTTAACCTCGTTATTAACGTAATAATACTGGTAGATTCAATGAACATATAAAATATTTTGCTATAAGAAATTTTTATAGATTGAATTTTTAACCTAGTTATTAACGTAATAATACGGGTGTATTCAAGGTACAGTACATATATTTTGTTATATTCTTGAAAGCTTTGTCTGAATTTTTACCATGACAGTAATTGGCAAGCCAACAATAGCTGTAAAATACTGTCTATAGATGTGCACTGTGAAATAATTTGTTGATATTGTGCAAATAGAAAGCAGTAGGTCTCATTATTCCAAGTTTAAAAATCTAAAAAATTTGATACGTTTGTGTTGAGAAAATTTAATAACCATCCAGTATAGAATAGTTTTATAGCTAGTTACAGGATATGTACCATTTATAGAAGTTTCCAGAATGTAGTTTGTATTAATATTTCATTCATTCTATACTATGGGAGTTATAGCCAGTGGAATGTATTTCTATCTTTAATAACTACTCAATAAATATAATTATTAATTCAAATTCCTGAATAATTTGTCAACTGTCAAGTGACAGAGATGATTTGTATCTTTAGATCATTTAAACTAGCTACTTTACCTTTGTTGACAGTCTAATTAATTCAAATTATGTTAACATCTAGAACTCCATCATGTACACACGTACATGACAGTGTAGACAATAGTATATATCCACTACGTATGCACTATGCACGTACGTCTTCATGTATGTAAAAGTCAAAGGAAGTGCCCTGAGATAAACTTTGACCAGTCTCAGAGGCCAGATAGGAATGACATTAGAGCATAATTATGTCATGGCATTTGATGATGACTGAAAAGGGGAGGAACAACAGCAGATATGAACAGTGTGATTATGCACGTACGTCTTCATGTATATAAAATTCAAAGGAAGTGCCCTGAGATAAACTTTGACCAGTCTCAGAGGCCAGATAGGAATGACATTAGAGCATATGTCATAGCATTTGGTGATGACTGAAAAGGGGAGGAACAACAGCAGATATGAACAGTGTGCACAGGGGAAGGTTTTTTTTTACAAAAAGTGGAGCATGCCGACAGGAGACCTTTTGGTCCATAACTAAGGCGGATGTAAAAAAAATATAATAATGATAGATACATAAATAAATAAAGGTTATGATAATATAAATAATGATAAATAAAATAAATGCATAGGTATACTTGAATAATAAACAAACAGGTATATAGTAAATGAAAATAAAATGGCAGATAACTAATAATAAATGAAAATCAAGCAAATAATAATAAACAAACAGACAAGTGATAACAAACAAATAAACAAATATATAATATAAAATATATGGCAGGCATTACAACATCTTGTTTAGGTATTTATCTAAACAATTCATAAAGCTTCGAACTGAACTACATTGCACTGCCTCTGCAGGAAGTTTATTCCATTAATTAATTACACGGTTAGCGAAGTTGTCTCTCTCTTTCCTGAACTGATTCCTGGTTTTTATGATAACATGGTGAAATTAATTCTGCAGTAAGTACTAGGTAGGGGCTCCTCCATTAACCTTTCCTCATCATGATTTGTCACATTTTTTCCTAATATTGTGACAGAAGGTTTATGAGATTGGACAAATGAAATAACAGATGATTTCTTTTGGGGGGGGAGGGGAGGGGCACAAAGGAAAAAGAAAATATCTAGCTTGAAGTGGCAACTCTGCCATGACAGATTTGAAAGTGCTCATAAGCTGGTAGATGACCATGAGCATAAATAATACCATTATATATTTGATATATATATGTTTACACGAATGTACGTGCTTGTGTGCATATACATATATAAAGCTGGTTGAGTGTATATGTGAGTATATTTATCATACAAGTGAATGTTTCACGTAAAAAATAATATACATGAATTTTTTTTTATAAAATGCTTGCTGAATAGGTGTGGGAGGCTGGTATATGGATCTGCAGAATAGATTTCCAAATAGAGGTCAAGGAGTTAAGGAGTCGGTAGTCGGAGTCGGGAGTCGGAGTCGGAGTCGGGAGTCGGAGTCGGAGGAATCAAAGGAGTCGGAGTCGGAGGAATCAAAGGAGTCGGAGTCGGAGTCGGAGTCGGACCCTATATCATCCGACTCCGCAGCCCTGACGGCCATGGGCAGAGGAGAGGATGAACTTCAAGGGGATGCACAAAAGTGCTTTGATGACCATCAGAACGGTCTTTGGCTTGAACATGCCCCATCAGCAAGCGGATACCTCTTCTGTGAGAAAGCGATGTGCCTTGTGTGACCGAAAGTCTGACAGGAAGACCAAGAACTACTGCCTACACTGCAAAAGACCAGTGTGTCAGGACCATTCAACCCCCATCTGCGATGACTGCAATTAGATTCTTCAGTATCACAAATTCCACTTTCAGTATATCCAATAAAATATGATCTTCATTATCACTAGCATTATGTGTGAATTGCTCCTCTCAAGAAAACTCAAAACCCTCTGAGACAACAAACTTCCGTAAACGAAGGATGGGGTTTGGCTGAGTCAGGGTAGGAGTGCTTAGAGCCATAAAAAATTATATATAACAAACTTAGATACCATTAAAAACTTATAGATTGTTTGCTGGACCTAGTATCAACCTTCTCTGAAGATTTCATTAAAAACAGTCCATAATTTTTGCGTAAAATTGGTCAAAGTCAAAATAATTACCTCGTTTTTTTTCTTCAGATTTCATGGTTTATGAAACATTTATTATTCATTTGTTGTAGCTCTGCTTTTCCTTAAAGATAGTTGGGACATTGGTCTCTACAAAATGATGATGACCAACCGCTTCATGTTTCATGTTTTTAGTCAAGCACCCTCTGAAGTCAGCAATATCTTATTTTTCATATTTTTTGTAATTTTCATTAGAATATATGTCTAGCAATTATAGTCACTTTTAAGCATGTAAATAAAAGAATATAAGTTGAAGTACATATGTTTTGATTTCTATGTCAATAAATGAAGTAAAAGTATTTTTTTTTTTTTGTGTGTTTGGGGTCTGTCAGACCCCGCTTTACCTGAATCGTTTGTCAAAAAGATCTTTACCTGTTAAGGGTTAAAGAGGGACTGTGAAAAGAATCACCAAAGCAAGTGGAGGAAAGATAAACTTAAAGTTTACTATACAAATAGCAGAAGCATAATTAACAAAATTGATTTGCTCCGAGGTAAAAAATGTGTAGAGAATTTCGATATTATATCTATTACTGAATCCTGGATCAACATGGCTGATAAACATTTCCTTCCGGAAATCGAAATAGAAGGATATAAGTTTTTTCATAACGATAGGGTTGGCAGGATTGGGGGAGTTATAGCATTTTTCGTTAAAAATACGATAAACTGTATTATCAACAATTCGATTAAGGAATCTATTTTGGTAGAGATTATAGGCAAGAATAAGAAAGTTATTATTGGCGTCTTCTACAGACCTCCTAACCTCAGCATTGAGCAGACTGATTCATGGAATTCACAGAGCGTTCCAGTTCATAAACGTTGTGATCATGGGAAGATTTTAATTATAGAAACAATGACTGGGAAACTTTAATAGAAGATCATGAAATGAAGAAATTCCTAGATGCGGTGCAGAATAATTTCCTAAAACAAGTGATTTCCAATCCGGGAGAAATTACTCTGGACTTACTTTTAACTAATAATGAGCACGTAATGAGTAACATAAAAGTTAGAGATAGTCTAGGCTCTAGTGATCATCAAGAAATAATATTTAATATTATTTGGGAAGAATTAAAAAGTACGAACAACGTCCAAGTACCAGACTCCAGGAGAGCAAACTTTGACAATATAGAAAGCTATTTGAAATTGAATATGAAATGTTATACAGACTTTACGGACGTTTCGGACATTGTGGACGGGGTCAGGTTATGACCAGGGGTTGGGTCACGGAAGGTAATATGCATACCTTGGGTCAGGTCATTTGGGGGCGGGGGCTCAACAGACAGGTCAGCAATTTAGATGAAATGTATAGCAATCTAACTGATGTAATTATTAATGCACAAAGTACAGTTATCCCCCTGAATTTAATACAGAAAAATAGTAATACTCCCTAATGGATGACTGACAGATTGAAACATGATATCGGAATGCAAAGAGGACTTTACGTAAAAATAAAAAACGGGGAATCACACCTTAGATCTAAATGGCAAAGCTGGTTAAAAAGAATACATGTACAGCGAAACGTAATTAGTAAATTAAGGTTGCCAGTCAAGCACAATCCAACCCAAAGGTCTCTTTCATCTCTATAGAACAAAAAATAAAGGAAGAATAGGACCAGTTAAAAACGATGAAAATGCCATGATAGAATCGGAGGAAAAATGAGTGAGGATTTTAGCAATTATTTTCTATCGGTGTTTACTAATGAGAGGTTAGATAAAATACCTGACTGCGATCCGATTTTCAGAGGGGATGAAGAAAGTAGTCTATCTAATATCAGCATTAGTAAAGAAGTAGTCAAGCAGATTGAAATACTTAAAGCTACAATATCCTCGGGTCCAGACGAAAATTTTCCAAGAATGCATAAGGAGTGTAAATTTGAAATTTACGACCAGTTAACTGAAATATTTAATAAATCAGTAGACACTGGTTTTGTACCTACTGTTTGGAGGCAGACAAACGTTGTTCCTATTTTTAAGAAGGGCGATAGATCGTCTATATGCCACTACAGGCCAACCAGTTTGACATCGGAAATAGGAAAAATGCTTGAATCAGTATTAGTAAATAGACTCAGAGAACACATCGAAAGACATAATTTAATTCGTGATTCACAGCATGGTTTCTCCAAGGGTAAGTCATGTGTGACTAATCTTCTATCCTTTTACACTAAAGTATATAAGGCGTCAGATAACAATGATAATTACGATGTTACTTACTTTGACTTTAACAAAGCGTTCGACAAGGTGCCACACTAGAGACCACTAAATAAAATCAAAGCATAGGAGGAAAAGTGTTAGAATGGATTAGAGCCTGGATTAGTAACAGAAAACAGCGGGCCACCATAAATGGAATTAAATCTAGGTGGGGCAATGTTACTAGTGGGGTCCCCCAGGGCTCGGTTTTGGGACCCTTGTTGTTCATTATGTATATAAAAGACTTAGACGATGGGGTAAATAGTGATGTTAGTAAGTTTGCGGACGACACTAAAATAGGACGCCTAATTGGGTCAGGAGACGGCGCAGAGATTCTGCAGGATGATCTTAATAAATTGTTCATATGGTAGGTGAAATGGCAAATGAACTTCAATATCTCTAAGTGTAGCGTCTTAAACGTAAGGCTACACAACCTCGAAAATAGATACAACGTAGATAACACGTTTTTAGAGACAACTGAGTACGAGAGAGACTTGGGAGTTCTAGTAAGTCCGTACCTTAAAACCAAGAAACAGTGCATTAGCGCCAGGAATAAAACTAACAGAGCATTAGGTTTCATTGCTAAGACGGTAACGAATAGAAGTGCAGAGGCAATTATTAAACTCTATCTAGCGATAGTTAGACCCATCCTTGACTATACGGTAAAGTTTTGGTCTCCGTCCTACAGAATGGACATCAATTCACTAGAATCAGTACAGAGAAAAATGACCAAAATAATACATGGACTCAGAAATTTGCCGTACGAAGAGAGGCTTTGGCACCTTACTTACTCTCTCTGGAAAGACGCAGAATGCGGGGTGATTTAACAAAGGTGTTCAAGTGGATCAAAGGCTTTAACAAGGGTGTTGAAAACAAGGTCATCATTTTAAAACAACAGGCCAGGACTCGCAGTAGTGGTTATAAACTGGACAAATTTAGATTTAAAAAGGAAATAGGCAAAAATTTGTTTACTAATAGGGTGGTCGACGAATGGAATAGACATAGTAACCATGTAGTAAGCGCTGAAACTATCAGTTGTTTTAAGAAACAATTAGACAACTTTTTGGATGGGGATGACATGTGGTGATGGATACGGAGCTGCCTAGTGTAGGCCTTATGGTCTATTGCAGTCTCCTTTATTCTTATTTTTTCAACTGCACTACTACACTGTTAATTGCTCTGGAGTGTATTAATGTCGACTTTATTACGGCACCTTCCACAATTAGCAAAGCTTCATTTGAAGTTTATGAATTAGTAATTTCTGGGATATCTTGAACATCTTAATTAGGTTCACTATGTGAAACTTTATTTTCTGTTGGTCTGGACCACTCTGCCCCGCTGTCTAAAATATATTTGTTATATTTTCTATCCATTTCCAGAGATTTATTTATTCTTATGTTCTTATGTTTATAGGAGTCCAATTTCAAACATTTTAATCTAATTGATTCTGGGGTGATTAAAATTTTAGAGTCTACAGTGACTCCTTTCAACTGCACCTCTACACTGTTAATTGGTCTGGAGTGTAATAATGTCGACTTTATTACGGCACCTTCCACAATCAGCAAAGCTTCATTTGAAGGTTATGAATTAGTAATTTCTGGGATTTCTTGAACATCTGAATTGGGTTCAATATATGAGACTTCATTTTCTGTTGGTCTGGACCGCTCTGCCCCGCTATCTGAAATATAATTGTTATCTTTCCTATCCATTTCCAGAGATTCTTTGATTACTGTTACTGGCTCTAAGTCTGGTTGCCTTAAAAATGGGGTCAACTGTGATTTCATTAAGATCCCTAACTCAGCAGGACATATGACCATACTCTCTTTTCTCAAAGTTGCAAATCCTATCAGTAAGTCTCCGGGGAAAAATAGTCTTCTACAACTATCACGTGAATGTGCATATGCTCATTTTTATATAAGATGACCTTTAATTCAACCTAACCTGATGTTTTTAACTAAGTTTCAGTTACTCCTTGCAATGAGTTAAAGATTGTTTCAAGATTTCCACTCTTGGTTTCAATTGTTTTAAAACTCTATTAGTTATAATATTAGCTGCAAATCCTGTATCAATAAGTATTTGAATAGATTTATTGAACACTCTAACCTCAATGCGAGGTCCTACAGGAGTCCTTCCAATTGTTATAGTCAGTTTACAACTGTCTTTGATGTTGGTGTTTCTTTCACCTTTCTATGACTCTTGTCCCTAACACAATCCTGTCTATGTGTATTTCTTTGGGTAATTCTGTAGTGTTGCTTTATTTTGTATCTTGGGGTTTTCCTTTTGCTTCTGGGTGAATAAGAAAATTTTGTTTTCTACACTCCTCTATTCTATGTTCAATCCTCTCTACAATGATATTCATCATGACCCTCATATTTGAACTTTCTATAGATATTTTCATAATAACACTCTTGTGCTTTATGCCTTCAAGTTTTGCAATTATAACATTCAATTCTAGCATTCCTTGATGCAATTCTAACTCTATATTTAGATCATCTCTTTCTATAATCATTTCTAGAGTTCCTAGTTTCTTTCTGTTGTTGCATTCCCACTGTCATCACATATGAACTAATTGATTTAGATTCACTCTAGCCTTGAAGAAGATAATCTACCTCCCCTAAAACCATTGTGTGAACCTTGTGACATAAAATACCTGTAGTCATACCTTCAGTGTTTTTAAAGTCGATATGAATCGACTGCTTCCTCGTAGGCTTCCTCCACGTACTGCTCGTACTTCACACGTACATTAACCACGTCCCTAACCCCTCTCGTAGTCCTTGTAGTCGTTGTGGATTCCTCTCGTTCACTGGCTAGTCGTTCCTCGTAGTCAGAATGCGCGTGGCTGCGAGCTTGTGGTTGCGTGCACTGCGTACTTGTGATTACGTGCTTGTGGTTGTGGTTGCGTGCACTGCGTGTACTCGTACAATCGTAGTCGTATCTTGCACTAAGTCCTGCAGTTTGATGTCCCTAGCTGCTACTACTGTTTCCCCTCTTACTTCCGTTGTTGTTACTGTTTTCTACTCCATCTATTGTTCCCTTCTATGGTCCCCTTTCACTTTCAACTTCATTTCATCACTGTCTTTATGTAGGTTAGTCACTCAAGTTCCATTACTTTATTTTCATCTGTAGGCCCCATGCCTCAGATCATCCGACTTAGGTTATTTTCCTTGATCTTCACGAATTCTTCTACAACCTGATTCCCCTAGGTACACCAGAGGATTTCTATACAAATCCTCAATTTGATCTCTATGTCAGTTCGCATAAACGTCATGATTTCTTTAGTCCAAGGCTCTTTACTCTTAAATCTAAGTGCCTCCCCTGAACCAATTGAATTTTCTCCTCATCCATCCTTTCTCCAATCAGAAAGACTGTTACAAACGCCTTAAACAATACTGACTACTCAAACAATCTTGAAATCAATGCATAACTGGGTTAGCTTACATATTCTTGGATCGACATAATGCAACAATTAAATCGGGTCCCTAGTATTTTTTTTATATATATAAATTTGAGACGAAGAGAGACATTATGCAACGCCTTCACCTAGACTGTTAATTACCAAATATCCAAATCATAAAACGAAATTCTCACCACCTACCCCTCTATCTACCTTACTTGTCTACCTTTATCTATCAGCCTCTTACAATACACACACACACACACACACACACACACACACACACACACACACACACACACACACACACACACATACTGTATATATTATATAAATGTATGTGTATATATACAGTATATATGTATATATATGTATATACATATATATATATATGTATATACATATATATATATTTATATATATATATATATATATATATATATATATATATATGACAGAAATGGGTGAGGAAGGGCAAACAAAGATGTGTTGGGAATAGAGTATAGAGCTTATTGCCATAACATTTCGACCAACTTGGTCTCCTTCAGAGGACGTGTTGCATTACAATTAGATCACAACTTTTATACTCGCAGCGACAGTGAACCCGACCAGCTGTGAATGGATATGTTAGTGACTACACTTCCAAGATATTTGAAGATGTTTGTATTTTTTACCATCTTATTTCCTATGGTGATGCTAAACTCGTGTTCCTCTCTTCTGCTAACGATCAGTATCTCTGTCTTTTCTACATTCATTTTCATGCCTTTCCTTATGAAGCACTCATTCCACCTTTTTATATCTTCTTCGATCTCTTCCCTATCTGTGCTCCATTCATCTATATCATCTGCATAAGCCATTATTCTGTTCTTATAATTTTCTTCTTTACCTTCTTTAAAATCCTCTATTACAGTTTCCATATATGCTATAAAAAGCAGAGGGGGTAACACACTTCCTTGTTTAACCCCTATTTCTACAGGGAACCACTTTTCTGCCCCCTTTGATGTTCTAACACTGCATACACAGGGGTAATACAAACTTTTTATAGCTTTCTTTAGATGTCCCTTGATACCATACCTCTCCTCTATACATCTCCATACCTTTTCGCGAGGTATTGAATCAAAAGCTTTCTGTAAATCAATGAAAGCGATGTATAGGCTTTGGCTATATTCCCATGCCTTCTCTATTACCATCCTTAGTCCAAAAGTTAAATCCGTTACTGATCTATTACTTCTATAACCATGCTCCTCTTCTCCTAATGAAGGTTCTACTAGGTCTCTTACTCTTCTCTCATTTATTCTCTCGTATAGCTTTGTGATGTGGGGTATTAGGGAAATCCCTCTATAGTTGTTACAATTTCCAGCATCACCCTTACCTTTGAAAATTGGGACTATTAGGGTTTAACCCACTCCTTATTTATGAGCTTCAATATATTTTGCTGTACTACATTTCCTCCTTCCTTTATTAGCTCTATTGATATTTCATCTACTCCTGGTGCTTTGGAATTCTTCATTTCTCTCAATGCCCATTCAATTTCTTTTTGTGTGATTTCATCATGTTCTTCTCCATCTAAATCTTCCTCCGCCTCTTGCCATTGTTCCTCATTTCCTGCATTTAGGAGCTCCTGGAAGTATTCTGTCCATCTGTTGTCTATCTCATCCTGATCTGTAAGAACATTCCCCTCTAGGTCTTTAATGTTATATTGTTTTGCCTTGTTTTTTCTATATGACTTTGCTATACCATATAGTAACTTTTTCCCTTTCTGCAAATCCTCTGTCAATCTCTCTCCCAGTTCTTTCCATGTCTCTGTCTTTGCTCGATATTTTGCAAGATTTGTTTCTTTCCTTGCCAGTACATATTCTGCTCGGCTTTCCGGTGTTCGTCTTCTTAGCCACTTTCTTAACTATAAAGTTTTGTTTTTTACTGCCTGTTTGACCTCCTCATTCCACCAAGGTGTGTGTTTTCTATTTCCTCCGATCCATTCTACCCCTAAAGTTTCTTCTGCTACTTCACTGATTGCTTCTTTCAAAATGTCCCATCTTTCTTTTTCCTCATCATTTTGCTTCTCTAATTTTTGTGTAAGTTTAGTTTTATAAGCATTCTTTTTATCTTCCTCTTGCAAACTTTTTGTTTTAAATATTTTTCTTTTTCTACATTGCCGTGGTTTTACCTTACCAATCTTAAGATCAGCCACCAGTAACCTGTGATCTGAATCTAAACTCACTCCTGGTATTACCTTTATATTGGTGAATATTCTTCTGTCTGAACATATTATGTAATCGATAATTGATTTTTGATCAAACTGTCCTGTATTTTGATTCCATCTATATCTAGTGAATTTGTGTTCCTCTCTATGTTGATAAAAGCCATTCATTATTTTCAAACCGTTCCTCATGCAGTAATCTATCAGTTTTTCTCCTTATGAGTTTCTCGTCCCTTCGCCAAATGTCCCTATTACATATATATATATATATATATATATATATATATATATATGTATATGTAAGTGGAATAGGAAACACAGGAGTCTTAGTCTTGAGTTTATTCCTGACTAGTTTCGCAGGTATGCTTTTTCAAAGGAATATGTGTATAAACGGGCTGTGGGCATTATATACATGGGGTGGACCTCACCACCTCTCCGAGTTACCATAGTTGGTGACGAATGTGAACATCACATTGTGGCTAACGTAACAATGAAGAATTTTTTACAATTAAATATGATAACACTAATAACAAAGAAATTATTAATAGAAAATGTAACAATAGTAATGATAACAATGAAGATAAATATTTAAATAATAATATTAACAATAATAACAAAAATGATAATAGCAATACAGTAGAAGTCATAATAATAATAATGAAAATAATAACAATAAAATAGAATAAAAGTAATAATGATAATAAAAATAAAAATATAAATATAATAAAAATGATAATACTAATAACCAAGAAATAAAAATTATTAATAGTAATTATGACAATAATAGTGATAACAATGATAATAAAAACGAAAAATTAAATATTTAAATAATAATAGTAACAATAATAATAACAATAATAATAATAAAGATAATGAAAGTAATAATAATAATGATGGTAATAATTGCCCCAACTTTTTATCATGATTCATGCTTTTAATACTATTTGTTACTATTTATTTTCAACACTATTATTATTATCATTGTTATTATAACTATTATTCATTTATTATTACTATTATTATATATATTTATAATTTTATCATTTTTATTATTACCATCTGGGGTAAATTTACTCACTACGGTAAATATAACAAAAGAAAAAATTAAAAGGTGTATAGACAAACTCAAAGTTAATAAAACACCAGGGCCTGACGGTTGGCATCCAAGAATCTTAAAGGAAATGAAAAATGAGATTGTTGTTCCATTAGAAATTATTTTCAAGAAATCCATCATATCCGGAGATGTCCCAAGAGAATGGAAGCTAGCTAACGTTACTCCCATATTCAAAAAAGGTGACAAAAA
>NC_134813.1:47558560-47563560 GCF_046742065.1 Oratosquilla oratoria
TGATATATGTTACATTTTGTTTCCGTTCTTTCTCTTCAACTCGTCTTATTATATTTGTTCTTTTCTTTACAGAAATTGTCTCATGATGGCTTCTGCTCGAGTTTCCTCTAAGCATGATCCTGATCATTTCTACTATGTCTTCGGAGTCTTTCTGAATGTCAAGTCAGTCAAATACACCATTGTTGAAGGGAACTTCTTCTGTTCGGCTTACAAGGCGTACTTTGAAGTTCAAGTGGGGGACCAGGACAAGAGTTGGGCGCCACACGTGGTTTGCGGAAGCTGTTGGTCCACTCTGGAGTCGTGATACAGAAGGGAGAAACGAAAACTAAACTTTGGCGAGCCAAGAATCTGGCGGGAACCAACAGATCACACAAACAACTGCTACTCTTGTATGGTGGTAGTGACTGGTCACCACAGGGGAAATAACACGGATGCGTTAGACTACCCCGATCTGCCATCATCATCTCTTCGTCCAGTGATGCATTGTGAGGAACTTCCAGTTCCCAACCCCTCTCCAGTAATCACGAGAGATGCTTGCACAAGTTCCAGCAGCGAAACAGAAAATGCCTACAACGATGTCTTTGTTGCAGATGATACCCAGGCTATTACGCTTTTCCCTAACCAAGCGGAGCTCAATGATCTTACCAGGGACCTAGGACTCACCAAATTAGAAGCAGAATTACTGACATCAAGGTTGAAAAAAGTGGAACTTGTTGGACAAGAGCTGTCGGTGTATGTAGTATGCTGTATTTTACTTCTGATTAGCAATTTCTTGTTATTTAAAAAAAAATCGATGTTATTTCCTTAATAACGATTAGTGACATGAAATATATGCTTTTTCATCATTTTTGCGACCTAATAAAAGAGAAACAACAACAAAATTCACTCAAACAAAATCTTTGTTACATTGTGTTATTTTCAAATTATATTAATTATGGCGATAACTGGTTACACTAAATATTTAATATATATATATATATATATATATATATGCATATACATATATATATATGTATATATGTGTATGTACATATATATATATATATATATATATATATATATATACTGTATATAGCACGCACCTATATAGACTCCTTAGTCTCTTGATTCCACCTTATTGAATGTTTATCTTAATTTTGTTTTCCACCATTTTACTTCTAATTTTCTACCCTCCAACCACTGTTGCTAAAGTTTAGCAGCTTACACTATGAGGGGCTTTATTGTAATTAAAACCGTCATTTATCTTAGGTGCTTTGGCAACAATGGCGATTGGCTTTCATTTGAAACATTTGAGGATCGAACCCAGAATGATGTAAATACGAGATGAGATTGTAACCAAGCTTCCCTAAGTGTAAATAAAAAAAAAATGACTGGCATGTCCATCACATTCTGAGCTGATTGTTGCTTTGGTTTCAGATTCAGTCTTCACTCTTTCCTTTTTCTCTTCTCTATGTGATATATCTCTCACTTCCTCTCATCCGACCTTCACTCCATCAACTTCAGCTTTGATCTTTACCTCCTGTCTCCCTCAGTCTTCGTCTGCTTCAATATATTTCTTCTATTTTTCTTTTCAACTGCTTTCAATTTGTTTTTCCATTCACCTACACTTTCTTGGCTATTCTTTCTCATGCCTTATATCGTTTTTTCTTTTCTCGTCTTTTTATTTGAAGTCATAAACTTTCGAGCTTCCTTTTTGCATGTCCATCTCTAAAAGAATAACCCCAAGTATTTTCCTCCTATCTATATTTTCTCTATGTTCCATCCCGTCCTGTTTGCGACGTGGCGCTTTCTGTTTGATTCCAGCCTCGAAAGCACAAAATCTACAGAACGGTTACTTACTGAAACTAGACTCCTACGAACCCTGGCCTCTGAAAAAAAATTAAATAATATAAGATAGCTATTACCATTGGCTAAAGCTACGTGATACTGACGTACGATTTTTTTTATTGTTATATTTGATGTTATTATTCTTTCCGCGTACTGTTTTCTATCTCTGTTCTCCCTACTCCACGTCTTCTAGCTCCTGAAGACTGCTTCGCAATGGGCCAATTCTCTAGAAAAGTTGTGAATCAAAATGAATTAAAGACTTTGCTTCCAGTATTCTAGACCTCATTAATGTGTCTAACATTTGTGTAGGTTTAATTTCTCTTTGTTCGTTACTCAGTCTTTCAATATTTGACGCAAAATTAAGCTGACATTTAGAGATACGAAAAATAAGAGATTACAGCTTAAGTCAAAAGAACTAACAACAGTTGACGAGAATCTTCTCAGTGTGATGAGGCCTTTACTACAACAGTTTCTCTTGTATTTTCTATTTTTTTTTTACTGATCTCTTTTTTTATACTTCCTTTTCCCTGGATTGAGCGTAATCATATATTTCATTTCTTGAATGTAGTGACGTTTTTAACGTTTATAATCTAACAAACCTCAAACAATTCGTTTCAGTTCTGGGTAGATTCGAACGAAAGGTTTTGATTGGTGCCTGTCTCCCACCCACTACCCCCGCCAACGAGAGATATCTTAGATATCAAATATATATATATATATATATATATATACATGTATATATATACATATATATATATACATATATATATATATATATACATATACTTATACATATACATATATCCATATGCATATACATATATACCTATACATATTGGAGTAACGCGGCAAAATATTTTCTTTAAGGCATATTGAATTGTATGCAACAGCAAATTGAGCTCTGATGAGTTTCCGATGAAGAGTTTCAAGTCTTCTGAAGATCTCTCTAGCATGGAGAGGTAAAGAAAAAACCAAGTTGCCGATGGAAGCCATCTAATGAGTATAACAGGATACAAGACGTTTCGCTAATCACAGTTAGCATTTTCAATTGTAACAAGAGCAAAGAAATGGATGATTATAAGTACAGAAAGTAAACACTAGGAAAGATTACAAAAAGGTTGACCGTTACTCTGGTCTATACCTGGGAAAGGACACATTGAACATCGGGGAAGGGAACGTGGGAAGGGGACTGTGACCACTGGGAAAGGACACTTAGATGACCGTCACTGTGGCCTGGGTGTCCGTCGATGCCGGAGTGACTGCTCATGAGTGGGCTGATTTGTCTCGTAGCTGGGTTGTCTGGTTTGGCGGAATCTGAATGGTTTGAGACTGAGAAGGATAGTGGGGGCTTCCTGTTGGGTGTTCAGTGTAGGCTGGCTGTATTTAATGTGGAGGGTCTCAAGGAGGGCAAGGCGGCGCTTGTCACCTTCTCGGTCTAAAATGGTGGTATTGTCCACTAAGATGGATCTGGTGATTGGAATGTTATGGGTCTCCTGAAGGTGTCGCTTAGGGCCTCCATTGTTAAGGTGGTATGTCAACCGTCTGGAAAGGCGAGTGGTTGTGAGTCCGATGTAGGCATCTTGGGGCGTACAGTCCCCAAAAGGACACTTAAACTGGTACACCAGACTCACACACTCGATGGGCATGGGGAGCTGTTATTTTTCATGATAAGGTCTTTAGTCCTCTTTTTCTTATAATAAATGGCAAGTTTTATGCGGTCCGTCTCAATGGTGGGGGTCACATTGTCCTTGATGATACGAAGAAGTGCTTTCTCATCCTCCTTGTAAGCGCTCGACATGTAGGCCCTATAGAACAAGGTAAAGGTATTGCCCTCTTCTACAGGGGTCTGTTTCCCTTCGTACCACTTGCTCATGACGGCCCGTAGTACACGTTGGCAGTCGCTGTTTGAGTGGCCATTATTGACTAGGAGTTGTGTAGACCGGTCAATTTCTTTCTGGATGGAGGTCCAACTGGAGCAATGGGTGAGGGCTTTCCTATAGAAGGATGCAATAGTGGAGTCCTTATATTTTTGAGGGCACTCACTCTCTCCATTCAAGCACAATCCAGGATTAGTTGGCTTGGTGTACACAGCTGTGTGAGTGCTCCCGTCGGTTTTCTGGGTGAGGAGCACATCAAGAAAAGGAAGGACGCCGTCTGTCGCCTCCTCCGTCGTAAATCGAAGGCCTGACACTTCCTGAAGGAGGCAGCGAAGGTGTTCACGCTCCTCTGAGTCGGTGGTCCTCACGAAGATGTCGTCTACGTACCGGCCGTACAACAGGGGGCGGCCAGAACGATTGAAGACCTCTTTCTCCACCGAGCCCATGAAGAAATTGGCGAAGAGAACACCTAACGGAAAGCCCATAGCCACGCCATCAATTTGTTGCTTCCATCGGCAACTTGTTTTTTTTTTCTTTACCTCTCCATGCTAGAGAGATCTTCAGAAGACTTGAAACTCTTCATCGGAAACTCATCAGAGCTCAATTTGCTGTTGCATACAATTCAATATGCATTAATATATATATATATATGTATATATATATTATATATACATATATGTATATGTATATATATATATATATACATATATGTATATGTATATATATATACATATATGTATATAAATATATGTATACATATACATATACATATACATATACACATACTATATATATATATATATATATATATATATATATATATATAAAACATCACGGTGCTAAAAGGATAAAGAAATCACATTATTCAAGGCAATTCAAAAGAATTTGAGTATTTGAGTGAAGAGGATGAAATTAAATAGATCTAATTTGTGACAAAGATAGCTCCTGTCAGGAGTCACCCTCCGGACTGGAGAATTGTAAGTGTGGCCATGTGCTGTCCTGGCGATGAACCCACTGATCGAGTGAGTTATTGACTGAGCAGTCTGTGACTGATAGAATTTATTCTCTTGAAGAAAATTTGAAATTGGAAAAGTTTACTTGGCGTCAAAAGCAGCTCGAGACGGAGATTTTTCTAACACCTTAAAAACGGTGACGACCATCATAAAGTTCATTCTAGTTTGAGTATAGACACTTATTGAAAAATGCGGCTAGAAAAACCTTCCTACAATTCATTCATGTATAAAAACGCCTTCTCTAGAATGTAGTCTATTATAATGCTATTTTTTAATTTGAGGC
>NC_134813.1:47581060-47608560 GCF_046742065.1 Oratosquilla oratoria
TCCACATACTATCTTTGCACACTTTATAATTTCTTCTCTAAAGTATATCCATACTTCTTCTACATCTATTTCCCCTTTATTCCCTGCCATCTCCCACACTTCTTCCAGCTTCTGGTGTTCTTTCTTTTTATCCCATTCATTCAGTTTGTTTGCTCTTAACCCATTTCTGCCTCCCTTCCTCTTCCTCTCTTTTCATTTTACCTCTATTCTCAAGTTTCCTTTTAACAAAAACTGCTTAACAATATTCCGCTCCGAAAACATGGACATCCCTAACTTTTCCAATCTTCCCTTTGGTTACATCGCCCATTAATGCCTTATCAACCACCCTTCCCTCCACCACCCTCTTCCATGTATATTTATGCATGGCTCTCTTCTTATATACGGTTTGCTCCCATTTATTTCCTTTCTGAACACATCTCTATCATCTCTCTACTATAATTCTTACTTAACACTCCAAACCTCCCTACTACTCTATCTATTGAATCATCTCCTAAACTAGCATTCAAATGCCCCAACACCACATCATTTATATGTCTCTAATGACTTTCTATTCATTAATTTGAATCATTAACTTTTCTATGGACTTTTGCCACTTCCAGTATCGTATGCACTCAAAATACCCACATCTCCCATAACAATTTCTCTGCAACCATACTATTATCAACTACACTTAAACCCCTCTCCATCGCGCACTTTCTTATTTCATCTCTTACTAGCAGACCCATTTTTTCCTTCCCTTGATAACTCATCACTCCCGACACCCTTCCCACCACACCCCCAAACTTAAATTCGCCTCTCCCATTCCAATTATTTTACTTAGCGTTAACACATCCCTCTTCTCACAAACAAACCACCGAACTCATATGTACCACAACCACGGACATTTAGTTACCCTGTTGCTAGAGTTCTGGTTAGGATACTCATCCAAGGTCCTTTTATGCACTGGCTTTTCAAATGAGGAACATAAAGAGTGCAGGTTCCCTAGTCCCATCACTCCGCCCCATTTAGTTGGATCCAGAAATGTAGTCAATGAAGTAGCAAAATTCAAGAGAACAGCATAAAGCAGATACAGCTGTAGTACAAAAGTATCATCATTCCTCTATTTATAGTGATTTTTAAACCAACATAGGCCCCCAAAACAGTCCCTGAGGTATTGATCGCAGGTTTCCATGCAGTATATACACTAGTACTAACTCCTCAGTTAGATGAAATTGCTTATCCTCATCAAGAACAAAGCTCCTAAAATACGTCACCATATCGAAGGGATTTATGAAGCGATGAGATATTTTTTTAATAATATAAACGGTTCTGCTGAAATGATCGTTGTTCTGTGATGACCTCAACAACAGAATGAATTCGTCTTGTGCTAATCAGGGAAAATATAAAAGATGCATGTAGCTGATTAATTAAATCCAAAAAGATATTCCAAGTGTAATTTCAGTAAGACTTGATTGGTGTCAGTAAGTTCCCCGCAGTAGTAATGAAGAAGCTCTATGCTTGGTAAACAGAATATATATATATATTTTTTCATATAAGGGGAACTGGATGGATTCATTAGTGATATCATCCGGTTGGATTTTACAAAAATGAACTGAGCACTTTGCTCTTTTTCAGTTTTACCCTTAATGAATATCCATCATTATTCGAAGTGCAGAGCATTTGTAATCATGGTATAAAAACATTTCAAACGCGGATGCACAAGTGTCACAATAAACATGATATGCAGCGAAACAAATGACACTAATCTTCATGTTGAATAATTGTTCTCTACCCTATGGAATCTAGGTGGCAGTTGGGGTGGAATGAGTTAGGGGATTCAAGTGAGGGTTCGGGTGGAATTGGGTTGAGGATGATATACTGTATGCGTAGGGTTGGGGTAGGGTAGAGTTGCGGTTGAAGTAGGAGGGGGATGAAGTGGGGCTGAAAGTGCAGTTGTCTTAGATGAGTAAAGCAAGATGGAGGAAGTATGTTTACTGATTGAACACGAAAGGTGATACATTTCTCAAAGGATAAGTCATCTACAACCTGACATTAGCTGTGAATCTAATGCAAAACCAGGAGATATTGCAACGTGCTGTATTGAATATTGATGACAGAGAATTATAGATTCTGGATGGTGTTTTTCAAAATAGTCTCAGTACCAATTATATTACATCTAATAAAAATAGGGGACGTAGATAATGATTAGTTGTAGTAGGAAGAAATCATGACAATAGGGCGGTTGCCTGGTATATATTCATCAAGATGTTTTAATCTAAAATAATGTAACGCTTTTCTCATTCAATGAAAGAAAATCTCTGAAGGTAGTGAAAAGCATAGTTAATTTTGTAAGGTTAATTTTTGTATATCAACCCATTAACCACCAGCGATCTGTTGGATTTAAACTGGACAAATTTAGATTTCAAAAGGAAATAGGCAAGAATTTATTTATGAGTCCGGAATGAAAGTGAAGGGTCACCATCTGTCTCTCACTCATATTGCGTGAATAATAAAAAAAATGGCTCATGTAACGAATGGAATAGAAACAGTTAGACAACTTTATGGATGGGGATGGCAGGTGGTGATGGATATGAAGCTACCTTATGGTCTCTGGCAGTCTCCTTCATTCTTATGTTCTTATGTTAATTAATTTGGGATAATTTGCTGGAACCATGTCATGAATCAAGTCCTGATAAACATTAATTCTGTTTGAAAGTATATTTTATTTGCAATACCAAATAAGGTAATTTTGTATTATAGTTATGACAAGTCAATATGGGCACTTCGGGCCCTTCATAATTACTTCTTCCTACAAATGGACAACAGCATTCTCTGGATGTAACGCGAGTTATAAAGAACGCTACAAACAAATTATTTCTTTGTCTTTTACTTGTGTTTACAAAACCTTCAAGTGTCATAAAAATAAATTTCAGAAAAGAGGTGAGACTTTTATTTGTACATTGCAATATTGCATGTAAAAATATCTGAAAACCAAAAACATTATTACCCAGGGTTCAAATAAACCCCTTTCAAATGAAACCAATTGACATATGATTGTATCTAAACTATCTGATTTTTCTTGCAAATATCTTTAAACAGTCTAATTGAAAATGTATTTATCCTTCAGGCTGCTCAAAAACACACACACGAACACACAGACAGACACCTGCCGCTATATTATGTTGGATGCAATAAAGTACAAACATGTTAGATGATACATAAACGATTGTTGTGTCTGGTGTACTTTTTGATAGGCGAATCTATTTGGAATTTCACCATCGTGACATAATGCCTGTACATCCTATTAACTTTTCAAAGAGCTGATATGATGAAGCACTTTACCACCTGAGCACATAATCCTACTATTTGTTTTTAAAGTAATTGCACTATCTTTGTTTTATGCTTGATGCAGTAATATATTCCTTCTTCATTAATAGTAGCTTAGGTGTTAAGGATTCAGAAAAAATAAAACTTGCAACATAGCGTGTGGATGTTAAATGAACTATTTTTGTGTTTGATACCCATCTCTGCATTAATCATGTTACAATAAGCAACATGCAAGCATCGTTTGACCTCTTTGAACATATTTCTAAGCATTTTTGTAGCACAAGCGAAAGTGTTGCATCATCCGACTTTTCCTCTAAATGTCTTAATGGGTAGCATATGGTATTCACTTTCTATGAAGTTGCTAGTGAAATGTAATAGATCTCTAGTGTGAAATAAGAATTTTATTATCATATTTCTTAATAAACATACATTAAAGGTTTTTGAGCAATCCCTACTGAATGAAAAATGAGAAAGTGTGCATAATTTTCGATGAGGTGTATCCTTATATTATCAATGGAAAATTATTGTCTTTAATGCTATTCTTTGTGGAATTGTCATTTGATTGTAATAAACTCATTCATATTCTCTATCTTTTCTTTGCTCAGTGACATCTACTGACACAAACATCACGAGGAAGAGAGTGCTATGCCTCCAGGCCTACAGAACACTTTCCATGTAATTTATCATAAATGTTTTCTTTATCAGTAAAAATCTGATATTGATCTCATTTTCGAGTGAGAAAATTTGGCATATCCTTTAACTTTTATCAATATAAATAGTATTGATCTATAAACAGAATATATGAAAATGAAGATTGGGATAATAAAAATGACAGTCATATTTCAGTACGCTGACAATATCCCCATTTTTATAATCAACTCGAATTTCTATATTTCACCTATGAATCTGTCAAAAAAATCATATATAGATCTATACACGGTATCTCTTTCATCATTCTCCAGCGAACACTCGTTCCTGTCCCATGGGTGAGTCTTCCTTTTCAACCTTCTCCCGTCCTCCTCGTCCTCGTCACGAGATAGAAATGTCTCCCCGGACGAGTTTAGGGCCTTAAATCACACGAACAACGCGAGGATGACTCCGGAAGCAAAATGCTCTGGGTCACGAAGGAATGGACAGCGAGAAATTTACGAGTCTCACTATATCAGTAATTTTATTTATGAGCCCGGAATGAAAGCGGAGGGTCTCCATCTGTCTCTCACTCATATTGCGTGAATAAAAAAAAATGGTTCATGTAACGAGGGAAAAGTGAGAATAGGGTTCAGGAGTAGGAACGAAAAATATATAGAAATATGGAGACACTGTGTTTGAATTATATGAAATGAGAGAGAGAGAGAGAGAGAGAGAGAGAGAGAGAGAGAGAGAGAGAGAGAGAGAGAGAGAGAGAAGGAGAGAGAGAGAGAGAGAGAGAGAGAGAGAGAGAGAGAGAGAGAGAGAGAGAGAGAGAGAGAGAGAGAGAGAGAGATGAATGCGAAGGAAGCATATCAACACAACAATTGGAAGTCAAGGAAGTATAACAAATCTGTTGGTCACTCGTATCTGTATCTACTTGTAAATATGCATACATACATGTATATATATATATATATTATATATATATTCCTTAAGGCATGCTGAATTGTATGCAACAGCGAACTGAGCTCTGATGAGTTTCCGATTAAGAGTTTCAAGTCTTCTGAAGATCTCTCTAGCAAGGAGAGGTAAAGAAAAAATTGAGTTGCCGATAGAAACCATCCAATGGGTGGAAGAGGATACAAGACCTTTCGATAATCACAGTTAGCATTTTTAATTGTAATAAGAACAAAGAAATGGTTGATTATAAATACAGAAAATATACACTGGGAAAGATCACAAAAATGGGTGACCGTTACTCTGGTCTACTACTGGGAAAGGACACATAGAATACTGGGGAAGGATACATGGGAAGGGGAACTATGACCACTGGGAAAGGACACTTTAGATGATCGTTACTATATAAGGAGGATGAGAAGGCACTTCTTATCATCAAGGATAATGTGATCCCCACCAACGAAATGAACCGCATAAAACTTTCCATTTATTATAAGAACAAGTGAACTAAAGACCTTATCATGAAAAATAACAGCTCCCCATGCCCATCCGACATCGAGTGTGTGAGTCTGGTGTACCAATTCAAGTGTCCTTTCGGGGACTGTATGCCCCAAGATTCCTACATCGGACTCACTACCACTCGCCTTTCCAGACGGTTGACATACCACCTTATCAATGGAGGCCCTAAGCGGAGTTGGAAACACGGGAGTTTTAGTCTGAGTTTATTCCTCACTAGTTTCGTAGGTATGTTTTTTTAAAAACCATACCTGCGAAACTAGTCTGGATTAAACTCAGACTAAGACTCCTGTGTTTCTTATTCTACTTACGTCAACCTGTACAGTACATTATATATATATATATATATATATATATATATATATATATATATATACTTGCATTAAAAACCCTGGGAACGTATGTTTTATAATTGCAAGAAATGTGTCAAAGATGGGAATGAGTCAAGTGCCATTTCTAAACATTTAAGCATTTTTAATCACCCTATTACCTGGGAAAACGCTAGAGTGATTACTTTCAAGACGAACTACTACTACGAGTGAACAAAGGGATGAGCTACTACTACGAGTGAACGAGAGACGATGAAGTAAGACCAAGGAAGATGAAGATGACTTACGTGGAAGAAATCTACGATGAGGCAGTCGATTCAAATAGAATTTTGAAATTTAAAGGTATGGCTATACATAGTTTTGATAAAACAACTAAAGAAAAGCTGTATACGGATATTAATATACAATGAATTTAGGGGAGATAGATTACCCTTTTCAAGGTTATACTGAATATAAAGCAATAATCTATATGTGATGACTGCGGGAATGCAACAACAGAAAGATACTTGGAACTCTTACAGTGATTATAGAAACAGAGGATCGGAACATAGAGTTAGAAGCACATCAAGGAATGCTAGAATGGAATGTTACAATTGTAATACCTGGGGGCATAAAGCACAAGATTGCCATGATAAAACTATTCATAACAATTGCAAATATGAGGGTCATGGTGAATATCATTGTAGAAACCCACCTTTCTATTTGTATGATCAGAGGATTGGACATAGAATAAAGGAGTGTAAAACAAAACCTAATTTTCGTATGCACCCAGAAACAAGAGAAAAAAATACAAAATAAAACAACACTACAGAGCTACCCATAGAAATACACATAGACAGTATTGTGTTACCGACAAGAGTCATAGAAGGGTAAAGGAAAACACCAACATCAAAGATAGTTGCAAACTGGCTATAAACTTTGGACAGACTTCTGTAGGACCTCTCATTGCGGTTAGAATGTTCAATATATGTATTAGAATATCTATTGATAGAGGAGCTGTAGTTAATGTTATAACTAGTAGAGTTTTAAACCAATTGAAACCAGTAGTATCTTGGAACCAATCCATTATTCATTGTAAGGAGTAAATGGAGCTCAATTAAAAACATTAGGTAAGGTTGAATTAGAGGTCATCTTATATAGAAATGAGCATTTGCACATTCCGGTGATAGTTTTGGAAGAATCTGTTTTCCCAGGAGGTTTACTGATAAGATTTGCAACTATGAGAAAAAAGAGCATAGTCATATGCCCTGCTGAGTTAAGGATCTTAATAAAATCAAAGTTAATCCCATTTTTAAATCAGCCAGACTTAGAGCAAGTAACAGTAATCAGAGAATCTCTAGAAATAGATTGGAAACATAACAACGATATTTTAGATAACAGACCAGAGCGTTCCAGACTAACGGAAAATAATGCCTCATATAGTGAACCCAAATCAGATGTTCAAGAAATCACCTTCAAATGAAGCTTTGCTAATTGTAGAAGGTAGCGTAATAAAGCCAACATTATTACACTCCGGAGCAATTAACAGGGTAGGAGTGTAATTGAAAGGAGGCGCTGTAGATTCTGAAATTTTAACTATCCCAGAATTAATTAGAATGAATGTTTTTGAATTGGACTCAGGGATATATAAGACAAACAAGAAATATTAGTGATTAGTACTTTCAATAAAGACATAGACTTTAGAAAAGCTACACGAATAGGATATTATCAATTTGTATAAAAACCCTTTAAGATTTTAAATGCGAGTACTGAGGACGTGGAAACATCAATTTTATCAATCTGTTCAGTGATTCCTTGTGTTAAATGTACCATGAACAATCAAAATAACACAGCTACAAGAGAAACACCCTATTCAATTATCTTTGAGAGGACAAAATTCTCCCATATGAAATCTTGATTGCAGAGCAGAAACCTGTATGTAATATATTTGATTACACCTCAAATAAGATGCATACATTTCAAGCTATACCGCACAGAGTTAGGAAACACATGCAGGAGTATACACAAGAGATAAAACAGCAACAACACAAAATTAGAATTAAAGATAGGAGATTTAGATATGGTTAAATTACATACTAATAAACTATCCCCGAGGTACTCAGGTCCATATAGGATAATTGATTTTGCAGGTGGAAATAAATATAAGATCTTCCACTTAGAAACTAGGGAAGTGTCAATCAGACATGTATTATTTATAAAGAAACATTGAATGCAGAGGAGTATGGGGAGTATGTGATTTGAGCATTAATCTTGACCATTTTTACAGATAATATTCATATTGTTTATATTTATTGTGCATGCCTGTGATGGAAGACCTGAACTACTAGGACCTTGGTATTAGACAGATGTGCTACCTGGAGCCTTGGTCAGTTATGAAGACTTGGAACTTTGCCAAAATATAAGGACAGTGCCAATAAATATTGAACTATATATTCTTTTGTGAAGCATTGAAAATTATTGTGCAGCTTCACTAGTATGTGTCCTTGACAAAAAGTGAAATAAGTGTGTGTGAAACAAATTTGAAATTATGCTGAGACACTCTACTATTACTAACATCTTTAATGCTGTTTATATAACTGTTGTAACATATCTCATTGATGCACAACTCACAATCTTTGAAGAGGTGAGAACATTCTCCATCGAGATCTAACATAAGCAATTATTCTAATCATGTCTTATTTTAGTTGTTGCTGTTCTAAATCAAATTTCACATTGAGAAGGAGGAAGCCATTGAATACTATTTGAGAGTTTTTCCTGATTTTGTTATTGAAAATTTATAACAGATTGAGACTTTTGTAGTAATGAGTTTTACAATTCAATTTGAGATCATATTTATATCTGTGTTATAATTATTTTGCTTTGTGTCTTTTTGATGCACAAATGCAAGTAGACAAGTGTTTCTTTTATTTGTCTAACTTTGTCACTATTGCTAACACACTTAGTACCATGTATTTGACTGAAGCGTCATACCTCGCAAACTTCAACATCACATTACCTGAAAACTCTCCCCCTTTGTAAATTAGGAGAAGATCAATGTTGAGATCTTCCTCAAATGATTCCTCTACAGATTATATAGTAATTATCAGTGTCCTCATTTCTTCAATAGTAATTGCTCCTCTAACTTCATTTTTTGTATTCAGGAAGATGACGACATCCAATACTATTCGCCATTTACCGGATTGAATTGTTTTTCTTTTAAAGGTGTTAAAGATATTTATGTATTTTGGAAGGGTTACTTAATTCTTTCTTATGTGTGGCATATATTTTGATAACAACATCCATTGAAGGATAATACTTTTAACATTTTTGCCGGTTTATGCGGAAATATTGTTAATAGCTTCCTGTATAAGATATTTGTCAAGTGTGTACTTCCAGCGAGCCCTGTAACAGAGTAGTAGAAAATGGTTGGTCGGGACGACGAAGGGTACCTGCCGAGCTCTGTAAGAGGCTGGTAGATAAAGGTAGATGTAAGAGGCTGGTAGATAAGTAGGTAGATAGAGGGGTAGGTGGCGAGATGTTTTTTTTTTTTTTTTTTTTACGAATTATTATTATTATTATTATTTTTTTTTTTAACAATAGCCGCGAAGGAGTTGTGGAGTTACATAATCTCACTCACCGTCATAGAGTTGATAAACAACAGCTAGAGTACAGATTTTAATGATGAGGTAACAATATATAAACTAAGCCATTCCGCTTCGATGTTGAGATTGCTTGTGTAAGCAGTATTACTTAAGACGGTGTAAAAGTTTATTTCTGATTGTAGAAGGGTGGAGGAAGAGAAAAAAAAAATTATTGGTACATGGGAGAAAAGTCACGCCCTTAAGGGGAGACACTTATTTGTAACGATCAAGATTATTGGATGAATTAAGTAGCGACGTCGGGACATAGATGGCTTAGTGAGTGGATTGGGGATCCCAGGCGGGAGTCCTCTGGTGTACTTAAGAAAATATCGTTGTAGAGAATTATTGAAGAAAAAACGAAGAAAAAATATACCACTGTTTTAATTCAACACACCAAGAAACATTAATTACATAGAGACGAAGGGAAAATGAAATGAAGTGATGAGGTCGACAGTGGCGGCAGCTAGGGACGAACCTCCGAAGTAATTACAAGACTGGTGCGTATAGCAAACTACAAGACTGAGTGCAAGATAAGTCTACGAGTGTACGGGTACACGAAATACAACCACAACCGCAACCACAACCACGCGTATGTTAAATCCAAGGGACGAGCCACTACGAGCAACTACTACTACGAGTGAACGAGGTACAGCGAGCTACGAGTAACGAGTGGACGAGCCATTACGAGCAGCTACTACTAAGAGTGAACGAGGTACAGCAAGCTACGAGGAACGAGGGGATGAGCCACTACAAGGAACAGCAAACAAGGACTGACGAGGGACGACGAGGTGGACGTACGTTTAGGCAGTGAAGTCAAACCGACTTTAAAAACAATGAAGGGAAGACTATCACTAATGTACTAAGACACGAGGTTCATACCTGCAATATCAATACAGTATTCCCAAATTCACAGGTGATGAAAACGCCTTAGGAGTTGATAAGTATCTCAGTTTGATTGGCACATTAATCATTAGTAAAAAATATAACAGATTAAAAAGGAAAACAGAAAATTTAAAAGGGAATGTAGATCCTGAGATGGGTAGAGCTAAGCTTATAATAAATTTCCAGCAAATGGAAGATATCAACCTATATGAAACTTATAAGAAAGCATTCATTAAACATTTTATGTCAAAGCGTTATCAGGATCCTATTAGGTCTTTGATTAGAATGATAATGAAAGTAAAAGCATATGAATCAGACACAGAATACTTAGCAAGATTAGATAGATGGTCAAAAGACACAAATTCGATCTTGAAAGATTCAGATTGGATGGAAAGATCTAGTGACAAAATGAAAGTTTTTCAGGTAGTCAAATTAATCTCATTTGGCTTGCTAACAAACAGTTTAGATGAATTAACGGCAGAAAAGCCGTATAAAGATCTCAGGGCAACTATGAATTTAGAGGAGGTAGATTATCTTCTAGATTCTAGATTATAGAGTAATTAGTCCATATGTGATGACAGTGGGACAACAGAAAGAAACTAGGAACTCTAGGAGTAATTATAGAAAAAGAGAATCTAAACATAGAGTTAGAAGCACTTCAGGGATGCTAGAGTTATATGTTACAATTGTAATACTGGGGGCATAAAGCACAAGACTGTTATTTTGGAACTATTTGTAGAAATTCCAAACATGAGGGTCATCATGAATATCATTGTAGAAACCCACCTTTCTGTATGTATCATCAAAGGATAGGACATAGAACACATGAATGTAGAAATTTTCGTATGCACACCGTAACGAGAGGAAAAACCCCAAACACAGAATAAAACAATACTACAGAACTCCCCATAGATATACACATAGACAGTATTGTGTTAGGGATAAGAGTGATAGAAGTGTGAAAGAAAAATCCAACATCAAAGATAGTTATAAACTGACTATTATAATTGAAAATACTTCTGGAGGACCTCTCATTGCTGATAGAGTGCTCAATAAACCTATTAGAATACTTGTTGATACAGAATCTGTAGTTAATGTTATAACTAGTAGAGTTTTAAAGCAATTGAAACCAAGAGTAAAAGCCTTGTAACCAACCCATTATTCATTGCATGGAGTAACAGGAAATCAGTTAAAACATTATGTAAGGTTAAAATAAAACTCTTATATACTCTTATATACAAATAAACATTTGAACATTCCAGTAATAGTTGTAGAAGAATCTGTTTTCCCAGAAGATTTATTGATAGGATTTGCAACTTTCAGAAAAGAGAACATGGTCATATGTCCTGCTGACTTAGGGATCTTAGTGAAATCACGGTTAATCCCATTTTTAAATCAACCAAAGTTAAGGCCAGTGACAGGAATCAAAGAATTCCTAGAAACAGATAGGAAATATAACAATTATATTTTAGATAACAAGGCCGAGTGGTCCAAATCAGTAGAAAGTAAAGTGAACCCGATCCAGATGTTCAAGAAATCCCAGATATTACTAATTTATTAAATAGAAAAAAGCTTTGCAAATTGTGGATGGTGGCGTAATAAAGTCGATATTATTACACTCCAGAGCAATTAAAAGGGTTGAGTGCTGTTGAAAGGAGTAACTGTAGACTGAAATTTTAACCATCCCAGAATCAATTAGATTAAAAGGTTTGAAATTTGACTAGGGGATTTATAAGTGAAATAAGAACATGGTAGAAATATTAATGATTAGTAATTTGAATACAGTCATAGTCTTAAGAAAAGGTACACTAATAGGATGTTTCCAAGTGTTTACAAAACTCGTTAAGATTTTAAAATCAGAGTACTAAGGACGTGGAAGTACCAATTTCACCAATCTGTTCAGTTCAGGAAGAAACAGAGTTAAGAAAGAAATACAAGACTCAACTAGAACCTACTAGTTGCTCTGAGTTGGATGAAAGCTTAGTTGCTTTGCTCGTGAAGCACAATAAAGAAATTGCTTTGCCGGGGGACGCCTTAGGCAAACAACTGTTTTAAAACATCAGATCAAATCAAAACCAGGGACTCAACCTATTTGTATACCTGCCTACAGAGTACCACATTCTAAATTAGCTCTTGTAGATAAACTGATCACTGAAATGTTACCGCAGAATATTATTGAAGTAAAAGTGAGTGGAACTTCCCTCAGATTCTGGTACCAAAATCAGATGGTACCATGTGCCCAGTTATTGATTATAGGGAAGTGAATAAGCATACCATACGTGACCGAATACCATTACCAGGGATAGGGGACATTCTTAGAGTTTTGGGAACTGAGAATAGGTATTTTAGCATTATAGATATCGAATCTGCTTTTTGGCAAATAGAGTTGTATGAAGACTCATAAGAATTCACAGCATTTTCTACTCCATCGGGTCACTATGAGTTCAAACGAATGCCATTTGGGTTATGTAATTGTCCATTAACTTACATGAGATTAATGTATACAGTTCTAGATGGGTTGTTAGGAAACACTGAGAGTGTATTTCTAGATGATATTTTGATAGTTTCCCATACATCGGCTGAGTACTTTAAGAAATTAGATTTGATATTCTCAAGACTAGTTGAAGCAGGATTGAAAGTGAAACTTGAAAAATATAAGTTTTTGCAGAACTGTGTTATTTACTTGGGACATAAAATAGACAGGCATGAACTTAGTACAGTAAATTAAAAGGTTGAAGGAGTAAAGAATTTTCCAGTTCCAAACAATGTAGGAAAAAGTTAGAAGTTTCTTGGGATTGACAGGATATTATAGGAAATTTATCCAAGGATATGCGGACATAGCTAATCCATTAAGTTCTTTGTTGAGGAAAGACTCAAAGTTCATGTGAGGACCTGCACAACAGCAAGTTTTTGACAAATTGAGAGATAAACTTTCGAGTTCTCCAGTTTTAATATTTCCAGACTATGGTAAAGAATTCATTCTGACATAGGATTAGGAGGTACACTGATGCAAGAGAGAAATGGAACTTTGAAACCAATTGCTTAAACATCTAGACTTTGTAATGGCGCAGAGAGAAACTATTCTATAGCAGAAAGAGAGCCTTTAACAGTGATATATCCATTAGAAAGTTTTAGAGATATGATAGTTGGATATCCAATCAGAGTGTGAACTGATCATACAGCTATTCAGAACTCATTTAAGCATAAGAAACCCAGGGGCAGACTAGCAAAATGGTTTGCAGTACTTCAATGTTATGAGGTTAGGTTTGAATATATTCCGGGTAGAGAGAGTGTTGCAGCAGGTGCATTTTCTAAAAATACTAGCCAACCAACGACAGGGTTGATCAGTTTTGTTTATAGTATAGAAGAGTTAGTAACCTTAGATGAAGCAATGATAATAAGAGAACAGAGGGATGATAAGACATACGATTCATTAGCCCAGTATTTGATAAACCCAAGAGGAATTCCTCCAAAATAACCAAAATGGTATAAGACAGAGGAATTTCATTTGACTAATGGAAATATGTATAGAAAAACAGTTGTAAGTGAGAAAGACATTTCTTGAGTCCCAGTGAATCAATTGGTAATACCATAAACTCTTGTACAAGAGGTATTGAAGTTACTTCATTATAGTGATTGTAGTTCATATCCAGGAAAGGGTAAAACATATAGGCAAGCACAACTTAAATATATTTGGCCAATTATGAAGAGAGATATATATGATTATATAGAATTTTTTTTGAAATGTGTTAAGGTCAAAGGAAATACACCAAAACCTGCTCCTGTGTTAATACACCCCATTCCACAGAAACCTTGGGAAAGCGTTCACATAGACACATTGGAGTTACCTATGTCTGAAGATTGATATAAATATGCATTTGTTGCCATTGATTATTTTTCAAGATTTTGTATTTTACAATCCATTCCAAATAAGAAAGCTGAAACAATTGCTTCAATAATCTATGATAAGATAATCTGTAATTTCACGACATCTAAGATCTTAGTTTCAGACAATGAAACTGAATTTATTAACAAAATCATGGAAACCTTATTTAGATTATTTAAGATCCAGAAAATGAATATTTTTAGGGAATCATCCTCAGAGTAATGGGGTTGTAGAGAGGTTCAATAAGAAAATTATTACATGTCTTAGAGGTATGATAAGTTCTCATAGTATAACTTGGGATACTTGATTTCCTTGATTGCAGAACAGAAACCTGTCTATAATATAGATGATTATATCTCAAATAAAATAAATACTTTTCAAACTATACACCAAAGAGTTAGAGAACATATGCAAGAGTATACACAAGAGATGAAAAGGCAACAACACAAAATTGCAAATAAAATAAAATTAAAAATAGGAGATTTAGTCATTGTCAAACTTCATTCACTCTATCATAAACTTTTACCAAGGAACTCAGGTCCATATAGGGTAATTGATTTTACAGATGGAAATAAATACAAGATGTTACACTTAGAAACTAGGGAAGTATCAATCAATCACTTAAATGATATGAAGAAGATTAGGATATAATTTGATGATGAGGATACATGTGACACTCAGTGTATTAGTTTTAAAGAAATACTAAAACCAGAGGAGTATAGGGAATAAGTTGATAATATCGTACGGGAATTGAATATCAATCTTGATATATTTTACAGATGAAGACAGCAATATTTTTTGTAATTTGCATGGTGCTTGATTGTGAGGGGAGACTGAACTACTTGGTGTCAAGCAGAGATATTACCTATAGTTTTGGTCAGACGTGAAGACCTTGGGCCTGCTGTCTGTTAGACTCGGAACCTTGACAATACATAAGGACAATGAAAATAAGCTCCTTATTAGCCGATCTCTGGGTAGGTCTGAGACCACTCACACACCACACACCGGGACAGCAAGGTCACAACTCCTTGACTAACGTCCCGTACCTGCTCGCTGCTAGGTGAACAGGGGCTACACGTGAAAGGAGACAAACCCAACTTATCTCCGCCCGACCGGGGAATCGAACCCCGGTTCTCTGGCTTGTGAGGCCAGTGCTTTACCAATCCGCCACCGAGCCGTGTGTGTGTGTGTGTGTGTGTGTGTGTGTGTGTGTGTGTGTGTGTGTGTGTGTGTGTGTGTGTGTGTGTGTGTGTGTGTGTGTGTGTGTGTGTGTGTGTGTGTGTGTGTGTGTGTGTGTGTGTGTGTGTGTGTGTGTGTGTGTGTGTGTGTGTGTGTGTGTGTGTGTGTGTGTGTGCCAAGAGCTTTTTTCCAATTATAATTGAGGTAGTTAAGTCAGAGGCACGCACCTATTCCCACCCATTTCACTCCCCCCCCCTGCTTCCCATCTCAGCTCCTCATGGATATAGGCATCCGCCAAATGCCTTTGGTTAAACACAATGCAGCAAGACACAGTGCGAGTACATCCACAGCAAGATCGCTTCACTTAATCGGCGACCCCCCCCCCTCTCCGTCCCTTTATGCAGAAAAAGAGAAGATGGGGAGAAACCCTTTTGGGTTGCGTCATAATATCATTCAAACATAAGCACCCCCTATCCCCCATCCCACAGCCCACATAACAGTATCATCCATTTACAGTCACTCTCCACTCATCCCTATCTCTTGCCTACTCCCTTTCTTCCTCAACAGCCATTCCCCTCTTTCTCCTCTCCTTCACACACCATACATCTATCTCCTCATCGGTTGTACCCTCAAGTTCACTATGTTTCCCTCTGCCATCCACATCTTTTTTACTAATCTTTCATCCCTCCTTTCCATGTGTCTAAACCATTCCAATAATCTTTCATCAGCCCTTAGTACAATTTCCTTTTCCACCCCCTCTCTCTTCCTCACCTCCTTGTTTCTTACTATATCCAACCTTGTAGCCTCTACCATACTTCTCAGACATTTCATCTCAAGCAGATTTAAATATTTTCTCTTCGTGCAACCTCCTCTTTGCATCCATTCCCAGTTGCCTATTTATCATAAAACATTTTAATCCCCCAAGGCTTATCTCAATCTATAACTTACCCCCACTTCCATTCTTCACTTTCCTGCCATATGCGACCCCAAATACCTAAAGTTATCCACTTACTCCAGCCTCTCTCCGTTTAGACTTACTTCCAAATTACTACCATCCTCTATCCTCTCAGAGAACACATCGAGAGACATAATTTGATTTGTGATACAGAGTATGGTTTCTCCAAGGGTAAGTCATGTTTGACTAGTCTTCTATTCTTTTACACTAAAGTACATAAGGCGTCAGATAACAATAATAGTTACGATGTTATTTACCATGACTTTAACAAGCGTTCGACAAGGTGCCCCACCAGAGACTAATAAATAAAATCGAAGCCCATGGCATGTGAGGTAAAGTGTTAGAATGTATTAGAGCTTGGATCAGTGATAGAAAACAGCGGGTCACCATAAATGGTGTATAATTCAGGTGGGGGGAGTGTTTCTAGTGGGGTCCCCCAGGGTTCAGTTTTTCGGTCTCTTATTATTCATTATGTACATAAACGACTTGGACAATGGGTTTAATAGTGATGTTAGTAAGTTTGTGGACGACACTAAAATAGGACGCCAAATTAGGTCAGGCGACGACGCCTAGATTCTGCAGGATGAGCTAAACAATTTGTTCACATGGTCGCTGAAATGGCAAATGAAATTTAATGTCTCAAGGTGCAGCGTGTTAAACGTAGGGCTACACAACCTTGGTAATAGATTAGCTTAGATAATGCGTTTTTAGAGAAAACTGAGTGCAAGAGAGACTTGGGAGATCTAGTGAGTCCTTACCTTAAATCCAGATAACAGTGCATTAGCACCAGAAATAAAGCTAACAGGGCATTAGGTTTCATTTCTAGAACAGTTACGAATAGAATCGCATAGGTAATTATCAAACTCAATCAAGCGTTAGTTAGACCAATCCTTGACTATGCGGTATAGTTTTGGTGTCCGTCGTATGGAATGGACATCAATTCACTAGAATCAGTGCAGAGGAAAATGACCAAAATGACACATGGGCTCAGAAATTTACGTTATGAAGAAGGGGTTTAGGCACCTTAACTTACACTCTGGAAAGACTCAGAATGCGGGGTGGTCCAATAGAGGTGTTTAAGTGAATTAAAGGCGTGGCGCAAAGTCATCAAATTAAGACAACAGGGCAGAATTCGCAGTAATGGATTTAAACTGGACAAATTTAGATTTAAGAAGGAAATAAGTAAAAATTGGTTTACTAATAGGGTGGTCAACGAATGGAATAGACTTAGTAACCATGTTGTGAGCGCTAAAATTATCAGTTGTTTTAAGAAACGATTAGATAACTTTATGGATGGGGATGACAGGTGGTAATGGACATGGAATTGCCTAGTGAAGGCCTTATGGTCTCTTGTATTCTCTTTCATTCTTATGCACTTAAGTTCATCTTATCACTATCGCATACCTTCCCGAACTCCCTTAATCTATCCTCTGACCCTGCAACAAGCGCAGTGTATTAGCAAAAAACAACTGGCTCACCTCCCATTTTTCTTCATTTTGTTTAACAACCTCCAGTCCCCTGCCATTTCTCTCTCCTTTACCTCCGCGATTACACTCCCATATATACATTGAACAGTCATGGCGATATGATACAGCCCTGACGCAGTCCCATCTTTACTTCAAGCCACTCGCTCTTTCCGTTTCCCATTCTAACACAGGCTCTACTATTCTTGTAAAAATTCTTGACTGCCCTTAACAGCTTTCCCCTAATCCCATATATCTGCAATACCTCCTACTGTGCTTTCCTTATTACCTTGTTATAAACTTTCTCCAAATTCATAAAGCCCTCTCAATATATATATATGTATATGTATATATATATATATACATATATATGTATATATATAAATATACATATATATATATATATGTGTGTATATATATATACATATATATATGTATATATATAAATATATGTGTGTATATATATATACATATATATATGTATATATATAAATATATATATACATATATATATATGCATATATATATATATATATAATCAAATAAAAAAACGTATTTACCTTTTCCTAAAGCTTTCCCACATATATGCCTTACCATAAAAACCTGATCTACGCTACCCCTACCTTTTCTAAACCCACACTATTCCTCACCATTTACTTCTTCTGTTCCTCTCCTGGTCCTCTCAATCAAAACCCTCCCAAAAGCCTTCCCAACTACACTTAACAAACTGATTCCTCTGAAACTACTGCACTCATATTTATCCTCTTTTTCCTTGTAAAGTGGAATTATACAGGTACTCCCCCAGTCCTCCGGCACTCTCCCCTCTTTTAGACACACATTAAATAACCTCAGCAGCCCGTCCACTATTACTGACGTGTGTGTAGACGTGTGTGTTAGGCTCCCGTTTATCTAGGGATTTTTCGCGCGGGGGGGAGTGCCAAAGGAGGGGATAGGTTTCTAGTGACTTGTGAATGGTTAATCTAACCATGGCTCTCAATTGCGGTAACTAGCTGAGCCAGTGGCAGCCGCAAATAAGAAAACAAATTTGAAATTTGTATGGAGAAAACAGCATGCCAGTGGGCCGAAGCCGAGCGTGCCTGTAAATTGAACAAAGGTGCCAGTGTCGGAGAGGGTCATAAACCATCTACCCACCCCCCGACCGCACCTCTCAAACCGAGGTTTTGGTCGGAGTGACTGCTCCTCCTCCTCCTCCACCCCTCCGTCTCCCCCCTCCCTCGCATCCACCGCGAGCAATACGGTGTTTATGGAACTCGATCTGTATGCCTCGTCCAAGATAATTCTAGCTTCATGTCGTCAGCTGTATTATAACCTAACGTACGTACTTTATTCGAATATATATCATCATGATGAAGGGTAAAGTTGGCATCATTTTGGCCCTCCAGGTATTAGTGATCTTCATCAACTTTTCGGGTCGGTTGAGAAGTGCAGAGGTTCCAAAATGCGACCATAAGGTTAAAGATCGGATTGAGAACTATTTGACTTGTGATGACTGTTGCAAACACTTTGGATTTGGCCGATGGACTATATACAAACACCTACTATCGCCCTCTTCCATTACCAAGCGCAGCAACAAGGTCAGGGTCGGAACACATTCGTGTACTTCCGAGGCAAGCAACATCAAACCCGGAAGCAACAGTGTTATAATAGCAATATGTTTGCTATTATCTGGCGACATTCATCAATGCCCTGGTCCCGTGAGGGCCGATGAGATGGATGCCAAGCTGTCCTGTTTGTTGGGCAAGGGCCTACAAATTGTTCACTTGAACATTTGCAGCCTGACGTCAAAATTGGACGAGGTACGAGAGATTACCCGGAGGACTACCCCTGCAGTATTATGCTTCACCGAGACCAAGCTGGACGATACGATAGCGGATCCGGAGGTAGAGATCAACAACTACACCATCGTGAGGAGAGATCGTAACCGGGTTGGAGGCGGCGTGGCTGTCTACATACGCAACGACATCGCGTTTGAGCAACAGACAGACATGAACAGTGAGTTAGAGGCTTTGTGGATAAACATTCTCTTGCCAAAATCTAAGCCTATCCTCGTAGGTGCCTGCTATAGACCGCCCCGGCAACAAGACTTCTATAATAAGCTTGAGGTTTTGTGTTCCAATACCACAGACTTTCTGAACAAAGAAGTGATTATAACTGGCGACTTGAATACTCATGTAGAATTAACCTCGAATACTCTGCATAATGCGCTAAAGTCATTCTGTTCAATGAATGATCTGAAACAAATTATCACAGAACCCACCAGAGTATGTGCCACTGCTAATTCTGTTATTGATCTTATTTTGGTATCAGATGTTCAGAAAATATGTTCTAGTGGAGTAATTGACATTGGTTTGAGTGACCATAGAGCAACGTATTGTATCAGGAAAGTTTCCAAACAACAATTCAATCAGCATAAAACCATAAAAGTTCGTTCTCTTAAGCATTACAGCAAGGAATTGTTCTGCGAAAGGTTGTCCGCGGTTAACTGGTTTTCAGTCGTCAATTGTCCAGATGTTGATCAAGCTTGGAATAATTTTAAAGCACTGTTCTTGGGGGTATTAGACAATTTAGCTCCAGTAAAATCAATCAGAATAAAACAACGTTCCGAGCCGTGGTTTTCTGGTGACATTTTGAAAATGATCAACAGGAGAGATAAGGCTTTAAAGGAGTATAAGAAAACAAAAGATCAATCTGTTTTCGCTATGTATAAGAAGTTACGGAACGAGGTTCAGGTTATGGTACAGAGAGCTAAGGTAGGATATTACAAAGATTCTCTCCAAACCAACAAAAACAATCCCAAAAAACTATGGCAAACAATCAAACAGTTAGGTTCTTCCAAAAATCTAAAATCCAAAAGTAGTAACATTGGTCTTAATGTTAATGGGATCGTTACTTTCGACAAAGTAGCGGTGGCTCAAAAATTTAACTCCTTTTTCACCACCATTGCTAACACCCTCGTAAATAATTTACCAGTACCTTCAGGTCATTTTGGTCAAGAACACATTAATAATTATTATTGGAATCAGGGTGTATCCTATGACACCTTTGCTCTGGCTACGGTTGCTAATGTAGATGTGTATAAAATGTTGAAGACTGTTAACAGGTCTAAGGCTACCGGACTAGATAATATTCCAGCCAGATTTGTGAATGACTCAGCTGAGCAGATTACTCCCTGTATCACTCACATAATCAATACTTCGATTCAACAGGGCAAAGTTCCCAAAGATTTTAAATTAGCAAAAGTTACTCCTTTGTACAAGAAGGGCAGCAAAACAGATTCCGGTAACTATAGGCCAGTCTCAGTGCTCGGTATTATATCGAAGGTCTTGGAAAGAGTTGTTTATAACCAGGTTTATGAATACATTCAAAGCAATAACTTGTTCTATGATTTACAGTCAGGCTTTCGAAAATCATATTCTACTGATGCATGTTTGATCAATTTGACTGATTACATCAAAGGTGAAATTGACAGAGGTAATTACTGTGGAATGGTTATGCTTGATCTCCAGAAAGCCTTTGATACTGTAAATCATGATATTCTATTATTCAAACTACAAGCGTTAGGCTTCAAATCGGATGTTGTTAATTGGATGAGGTCTTATCTAACAGGTCGAGAACAGATTGTGAATGTAAATGGTTCAACATCAAAAGCAGCAAAAATAACATGTGGTGTCCCACAGGGTAGCATTTTAGGTCCGCTGTTGTTTCTTTTGTATGTGAATGACATGAAAGCTGCTGTGAACTGTAAACTGCTGTTGTATGCCGATGATTCAGCCTTACTAGTTTCTGGCAAAGATGTAAATAGTATTGAGACGTTACTCAGTGAAGAGTTATTGAATGTCAGCAACTGGTTGCTGGATAACAAATTGTCTCTGCATCTAGGTAAAACAGAATCCATTCTCTTTGGCTCCAATCAAAAACTCAAAAATGCTCCCAACTTCAATATCCAATGTAATGATACTAGTATTCAACCTAGGTCTGTTGTCAAATATCTTGGAACAGAAATTGACCAAAATGTGTCGGGAGAAGTTATGGCACAAAAAATAATTAAAAGGGTCAGCTCCAGAACAAAATTTTTGGCAAGAATACAAAAATACCTAGATGTAGAGACAATGAAGTTACTAGCCTCGGCCCTGGTTCAGTGTCATATTGACTATGCTTGTTCTTCCTGGTATAGCAACCTATCTAAAAAATCTAAGAATAATCTTCAAATATGTCAAAACAAACTAATCAGGACCGTTTTAAAAATTCATCCACGTACTCATCTAGATTATACACATTTTAAACTGTTAAATTGGTTACCTGTTGAGAAACGTGTTGCTCAGTTAAAGCTTAATCATGTTCACCAAATTGTGAACGGCTCTTGTCCCAGTTATTTGTCAGATACGTTTACACTTGTCAGAAATGCTCGTACCCTGAGAACTCGTTCTAGTAGGTCATCTGTCATTGTACCTAGGTTTAATAGCTCGTTAGGGAAAAGTACTTTCAAATACACTGGTGCTATTGCTTGGAACTCTTTACCGACCAACATTCAATCAATTGTATCTAAAAGTAGTTTTAAAAAATCAGTTAAATGTTATCTTTTAGACACTGTTCTCTCTGAAGAAAATAGTTTATATGTTTAATTTACACTTCTTATAATCCTAATTTACACTTCGTATAACCTTGCTTTTCTATGATAATCCTTTCCTAATTGTAATATGAGGACCACAGTGGAAATAAGTCTTTTGACTTTCTGTGCCATCCTCGGATGTACAATTATATATACTGTGTATAATAATGAGTCTTGTATGTATTGTACTTATTGTATGTATGATTGTATCCGAATAAAATTCAATTCAATTCAATTCAATTCAATTCACTGTACTCTTATTCTGGCACTCCGCATGACACCCATTTAACCAAGGAGCTTTGGCGGCTGTTCAGAGCTTACAAAGGATGACAAAAAATTACAAAGGCGGAGCATGCGGACAGAAGACCTTTTGGTCTATATTAAGGTCGGATGTGAAAAAATTATAATAATGATAAATAAATAAATAAATAATAAATAAATAAATAAATACATAAATAAATAAACAAATAATTAAATAAATGAATAAATAAATAAATAAATAATGAATAAATAAATACATAAATAAATAAATAAATAAATAAATAAACAAAATATAATAAAGGAAATAATAATAAATAAAATAAATGCATAGGTATAGTTGAATAATAAACAAACAGGTAAATAGTAAATAATGATAAATTCATATATAACAAATAACAAATGAGAATCAAGCAAATAATAATAAACAAACAGACAAATGATAAGAAAACAAATAAACAAATAATATAAAATAAACGACAGTCATTACAGCATCTTCCTTAGGTTCTTATCTAAATGATTCTTAAAGCTTTGAACTGAACTACATTGTACTGCTTCTGCAGGAAGTTTATTCCATTCATTAACTACACGGTTGATGAAGTTGTTTCTACCCACTTCCAAATTAGATCTATTTCATGACAGTTTGAGACCATTGTTTCTTGTCGGATTCTCATTCAATGTGAAAATTTTGTCACTTTTGATGTTATCAATTTCCTTTAGAAGCTTTAAGACCTATATCAAGTTACCTTTGAGTCTACACGTTTTTAGGGAAAACAGATTCATATGTTTAAGTCGATTTTTGTATGATTTATTTTTTATATTTGCAGTCAGTTTTGTGGTTCGCCGATGTATCTTTTCCAATCTGTCAATGTCTCTAATGAGATTCAATGACCATACAGAAACAACATATTCCAAATGTGGACGAACTAACGATTAATGAGAGATGGACTTTAGAAGTCAAAAGATCGCGCAAGCAGTCCTAGAATCTTATTTGCTTTCTCAGAAGCTGAAATACACTGCTTAGATGATTTGAAATCGTTACTGATCGTTACTGATCGTTACCCCGAGATCCTTTTCACTATCCACTTTTGTTATAGAATTTCCAAACAATTTGTAATCGTACTTACTGTTATTTTTACCTACGTGCATTATCTTGGCCACTTTTCAGACCATTGCTGTAATTTATCTAAATCTTCTTGAATATCAAATTGATTTAAGTGATCAGTTGCCATTCCGCACAGTTTTGTATCATCAGCAAATTTTGAAACAATAGTTTTTATTCCGTGGTCCATATCATTTATATATACTATGAATACAGGTGGCCCAAGAACGGAACCTTGAGAAACTACACTTGTAACGTTTTTCCATCTAGAAGTTTTTCCGTTTAAAACAACTCTCTTTTTACGATCATTCAACCAATTACTAGTTCAACTTAATAGCTACCACTTATTCCGTGTGAAGCTAATTTAGTAAGTAGTCTTTCGTGGGGGACGATATCAAAAGCTCTTTTTTTTTTTTTTTACCATCCTATTTCCTCTCCCATCACTGTTATTTTCTTATCACATCCCATTGCTACCACAAATCTCTCCCTATCCTTCTCTACACTGAACAGCTCTCTAAAATACTCCGCCTATCTTCTCTTTACCGCCTCCCCTTCCGTCAAGATTTCTCCATACGCGCCTTTTATCTTTTGAATACAGGTGGCCCAAGAACGGAACCTTGAGAAACTCCACTCGTAACATTCCGCTTAAAACAACTCTCTTTTTTTTCAATCATTCAACCAATTATTAGTCCAACTTAATAGGATACCACTTATTCCGTGTGAAGCTAATTTAATAAGTAGTCTTTCGTGGGGGACGATATCAAAAGCTCATTTATTCTTTACCCTCCTGTTTCCTCTCCCATCACTGTTATTTTCTTAGCACCTCCCACTGCTACCACAAATCCCTCCCTATTCTTCTCTACACTGAACAGCTCTCTAAAATACTCCGCCCATCTTCTCTTTACCACCTCCCCTTCCGTCAAGATTTCTCCATCCGCACCTTTTACCTTTTTTTTCTCTCTACTTGACTCACCTACCCTTCCTCTCTTGATTTCATTCCAAAGCCTCTTTTAAACGATTTCAAAAAATTCTGTTATACTACTCACCCATTTAACATCTGCTCTACTATCTGCCTCCTTTATCTTTTGTTTTACTTCTCTTCTTTTTTCTTTATACTTCCCATTTTTTCTCTCATCCTACTTTGTAACCAGTCCCCAAATGCTTGTTCCTTCTCTTCTACTACCATCTTCATTTCGTTACCCCACCACTCACTCCCCTCGCATCTATTCTTTTCCATCCTTCTTGTTCTACATGCAACCTTTGCATACCTTGTCACTTCTTCCTTGAAACAACCCCAATCCTCTTCCACACCAACTTCCACTCTATCCTTCACCACCTAACCACACTTCTCTCAACTTCTCCTTGTACTCCAGGTCATTTTCCTTGTTTTTTTTTATAACATGTATTTGATAAGTCTCTACCATGTATATTGTTATTATTGAAGCGCTTTATAGATTTTTCGTGTTTACACAAAATATTTATTACACAATTTTTCATGTCTTTTGCTGAACACCAAGACTTGACACCTTTAAGTCTCAAGGAACTTATTTCATCAGTTGTATATATGTTTGGGAAAACGGGACATTTTAATGAGGGTGTGTGTCTTTGACCATAAATTTTCAAACTGAAACTACTGACATAATGATCTTCCTATTCACTACAAATGTACAAAGCGCGTTAGGTCGTCGTCACTTGCGGCGAAGGTCGAAGTGATGGTGATTCAAACTCTGCCACCGGCGAAGTTGAACCAAGGGCATGGTAGATTAAATTCCACGCCACAAAGTCCTCTGTGAGCGGCACCATCCTAGCCTCCCGATAAGTGTGTGTGTGTGAGGGGGGGGGGGTTGTGACGTTAAACAATATTATCATCCTCACGTACTCTACCTGATAGAAAATTGGAAATAAAGATAGATGTTCTACTGTGCGAGTCAGACAAGCCTGTAGAAGTAGGGAGAGGAATGACATTTTGAGAGAGAAAATAAATAAAGTTGGGAATCGCTACTCTAGTGGAAGGCGTGTTTATGTAACTTGTGCTTTATGAATAGAACCTATCACTGGATGGTATTTTCAGATATTACAAAAAAAAAATTGGTCACTATGCAAAGGGTTTGTTAATTATTACGATCACATGTCATTTAATTTCTCTTACATTATCTTGCACAGACACAGAATAGCACTAATCTTGTACATTCGTACCAGGTATATTTGAATAAATACTGAGAAGCCATCACGTAATTTATAAGTAATTTGCTTTGTTTACTTTTTAGTTGTTGTTGTTTTTTCTTTTTTTAATAAACTAGTAAATGCATATTTATTAATTGTGCTTCATCTGGTGTCTTGTTTGACTAGGGTAGATCAAGGTACATTTATTGCTGTTTCATACAATATATGTTGAAATCCAGGTCACGTTGCAAACCAGGCCATCTCGTTTGGAAGTGAATAGAATCCCTAAAGCGTATAACTCCAATGCATTAACATGCTCTGTTTTGTCAGATGTGGGACCCACGTCATGACGAAATATTTGATGGCACGTGCATTTCATTACAGGGAGATATTCTGATGAACACCATCGTTACATGTTCAAAATATCTACGATTACTTATATAAAAAAGCTTTACAATTGATAACTCCAGTTTAGTTGTGTTTCTTGATGTCAAAAGGACACATTTTAGGAGGATAGAAATGCTCACTTCTTTTAATTGAGTGAAGTTGAACTTTTTTACCAACAAAGGGGTGCCATGAAGATGAAAAATAAGATCTGGTGTCAGCCAAAAAAATAAATAAGTAAAAAAATTACCCCACTTAATAAGTTTAAGGACTGCAAATACTCAAACAATTAAATTAGAACATTTGTGGATCAGTATCGTCCTAAATTTAAATGTCGAAGATCAGAGAAAGCACGCCTTATTAATCCTAATGTGCAGAATTCCCCTAAAATACCACTGACAACATGGTACAGATCTGTCAAAGATAGTCTGGAGGACTTATAACCACCAGCCCCAGGCTCGGAACCGGAGAGAATGTCATGCGTCAACTTGGCCCATCATGAATACCTTCCCACGGTCAAAACATGCAGATCAGATGAAAATGTTGCATTGCACAGGGTAGACAGGAACTACCACAAAAGAGATAAAATATCATCCACGTACAACTTCGGTATAAAAACAAATTCTGTTGGGGATTTAATACGTTTTGCCCTTACAAGGAATTTGCCAGTTCGGACAAATCAGCAAATGTGAAAGATATTTCCTGAATAGAAGCTGATCGGCCTCTAACGACATCATACATAAATTAGCAAATACTGATTAAATGTAGGTGTGATCATAATACAATTTAGCTATTTCATGACAAGTGCAAGCAGACATTTAATGGAAAAATAGACAATTTACTTATTTGTCCAAAAAACAATGAGATCACGTATCTTACACACAAAAGCAATATATTTCACAATCATGTACAGGTAGACACATGAATTCCTTGTGCAGTATCGAGAAAAAATATTACTCACCCAGTTTTTAATCATACAAAATTAGAAATTGTCTGACATTTTTTGTCTATTCAAGAAAATATTCCTAATTTTAAGCTAAATACTACAAACCAGAATGTATTGTGCACTCAACAAAAATCATATTGATATTGTGAGAACTATAGCGTGGATCAAAACTTTTGCTCGTGACTGTATATCTATGTGGATGTGTAACATTGGGGCGGGGGGGGGGTTACTGTCTAGCATGTTGTTGCGTATTTCAAAAGATTTATGAACGAGACCTTATACACGCAACAACAA
>NC_134813.1:47618560-47631060 GCF_046742065.1 Oratosquilla oratoria
TATCTTCTCCATATCTTCTCTCTCGAGATCCCGTATCCTACGCTAAGCTATCTTCGTCTGACGTCACTAATTTTTCTAAACCAATCTCCAGTTACGTCTCAAATAAATGTCACTCCTTATGGGCGTGACTTTGAATTCATGCACCAATAGTTTTTTTCCTCCTTCTCCACCTTGCACCAATCCGGAAAGCCATTACAATGCCACTAGCTATATTGTTTACCTCAGCATTAGTCAAACGAAGGTAACCTGCGCTTACAGAGTTATGATTACATAATCGATTATAAAACAGTCACCACCGTCGGTGTGTTTACATAGACAAAACGTCGCCCTCACATAGACATAACATCGCCCTCGAGCAGGCGTCGAGTCTGAATTATTCTAATACCCTAGCTCATTTCCATTCGTACACTACCGGCCTCTTACAGGGCTCGGCAGCTACCCTTGGTCGTCCCGACCAATTCTTATTTCCCTCTTACAGGGCTTGCTAATATATTTCTAGAATAAGCTAATCTACCCTTGCGTAATTGTTAATCTACCCTCCAAAATACATCATTCATGCAATAAATTGGGAATAATACATAAACATAATACCTATAAATGTGAATAACATGCATCTCAATATATATAAGGTATTGAATTAAGCGGTTACATGGTTGATTTGCTTTGACAGAGCCAATCTCCGGAATACAACAAAGGCAATCAGTGCTGCCACTAACACTGAAAGTAAGGGTATGATAAGGATTGGTATCATAGGTAATTCATTTGAGGGAGATCTTGACAATGGTCTTCTCTTAATTTTCAAGGGAGGAGAGTTTTCAGGCAATGTGAAGTTGAAGGTTGAAATGTAGGTGTCCTCGGTTAAATGCATTGTATTAAGGGTATTAGAAATGGTGGAAATAGTGTCTGCATGCAATTCGCAGTTATCTTGAATAGAGACAAGACCTTCAACCAAATCCAATTTAGGACTCAACCCGGGACAATTTACTGATACCTTTGTCTTGTTAGGGAAAAACAGGTAATGAGATCCTTGTATGTTACAATGAGGGATCTGGTCTACCAAAATTCGTTGGTAATGACAATTGTTCATAACAGACATATTCCTAACCAGAGAGTTCATGCGAAGCCTCTCGAACACAAAAGAGATCATGCTTTCTCTTAGATTGTCTACAGAAAGGATATAATTGATTAGAAAATTCACTATGAGTACTAACTTTCAAATTTGAATGGTTTATCATCTTTTCAAAGATAATAGCAATTAATTTACCAAACACACTATTCTAGAGTTTGAGTGTCTCTTCTTGTTCAATATTCATTTTTTTTTTTCAACACACTTCATTTTCAAAGACAGTCTTATTACTTTAAAATGGTCACAATACTCATGTGTGTACTCAGATGAGAGGTCCTTAAGTCCTTAAGGTTCCATGTCTGACCACAGCAGATCCTAGGTTTTAGGTTTCCATGTATCTGCTTGACACCAAGTTCCAGTTGTTTAGGTCTCCCATCCCAAATACATACAAATGGTCAATACTATCTGTAAAATACATCAAGATTAATGTTCAACTCTTGAAAAATATCATTATAATATTCTCCATATTCTCCAGGGTTATCAATATTTATGCACAAAGTATTACTATAATCATCTTCATAGATCTGCAAGCTAATTTTCCTTATGTCATCTAAATGTCCTACCAATTCTTCTCTTGATTCTAAATGTTTAAGTTTAACCTTGTTTCCACCTGCAGAATCAATTACCCTATATGGACCAGTGTACCTTGGTGAAAGTTTATTATTGGGTGAGGTTGCTTTGACCATTACTAATTCCCCAATTTTCAATTCTAGTTTACGAGCTATTTTGTGTTGTTGTTCCCTCATCTCTTGTGAATACACCTGCATATGTTTCCTAACTCTTTGGTGAATACTTTGAAGAGTATTTATCCTATTGGATATATAATCATCCATATTATATATGGGTTTTTGCTCTGCAGTCAACATTTCATATGGCAGAGTTTTGTCCTCCCCAAAAATTATAAAATGAGGTGTATCCCCAGTTGCTACATTAATTTGATTGTTCAGGGTACACTTAACACAAGGAATCCAAGTATCCCAAGTTACACTATGAGGACTTATTAGGGTTCTAAGACATATAGTTATCTTTTTGTTTAACCTTTCTACTACTCCAATACTTTGGGGATGGTTAACGAGTATATTGACTTTCATGATGTGGAACACATTACATAGATTTTCCAAGATTTTGTTATTAAATTCAGTCCCATTATCTGAAACTAGGACGTTAGGTGTAGTAAAATTACAGATTATCTGATCATAGATTACGGAAGCAATAGTTTCAGCTTTCTTATTGATTATGGGTTGTAATATACAAAATCTTGAAAAATAATCAATAGCAACAAATAGGTATTTAAAGCCGTTCTCGGTTAATGGTAATTCCAAAGTATCCATGTGAACTCTTTCCCAAGGTTTCTGTGGAATGGGATAGGTGAGTATAGGAGCAGGTTTTGGTGTATTTCCCTTCACCTTTACACATTTTACACATTTTTCTATCTAATCATATATAGTTTTCTTCATACCTAGCCAAAAGTACTTAAGTTGTGCCTGTCTATAAGTTTTATCCTTTCCAGGATGTGAACTACAATCACTATCATGAAGTAACTTCAATATCTCATTTACCAGAGTTTGTGGTATAACCAACTGATTTACTTGACCTCTAGAAATATCTTTCCCATTTACAAATGTTTTCCTATACAAAATTCCATTAATCAAATGAAATTCCTCTATCTTATACCCCTTTGGTAGCTTTGGAGGATCTCCTCTTGGGTTCATCAAATGCTTAATTATTGAATCACATGTCTCATCATCTCTCTGTTCTCTTATTAGCATTTCTTCATCTAAAGTTACTAATTCTTCTATACTACAAACAAAATTAATCAACCCAGTCCCAGTCATTGGTTGACTAATGTTTCTAGAAAGTGGATCTGCTACATTCCTTCTACCCGGAATATAATTAAATTGAATTTCATAGCACTGAAGTATCGCAAACCATCTAGCAAGTCTGCCTCTAAGATTCTTATGCTTAAATAAGTTCTGAATAGCTGTGTGATCAGTCCAAACTCTGATGGGATACCCTAGTATCATATCCCTAAAACTTTCTAAAGAATAAATTACTGCTAAAGTTTCTCTTTCAGTTATAGAATAGTTTCTCTCCGCACTATTACAAAGTCTGGATGTGTAAGCTATGGGTTTCAAAGTTCCATTTCTCTCTTGCATTAGTATGCCTCCTAACCCTATGTCAGACGCATCAGTACAAAGAATAAATTCTTTTTCATAGTCGGGGAAAATTAAAATAGGTGAACTTGTGAGTTTATCTTTCAACTTGTCAAAAGCTTGCTGTTGCGCAGGTCCCCATATGAACTTTGAGTCCTTTCTCAACAATGAACTTAGTGGATTAGCAATGTCAGCATAACTTTGAATGAATTTTCTATAATATCCTGTTAATCCCAAAAAGCTCCTAACCTTGTCTACATTGGTCGGAACTGGAAAATTCTTGACAGCGACCACCTTTGAATTTACTGTACTCAGTCCGTGTCTGTCTATCTTATGTCCTAAGTAAATGACACTGTCTTGCAAGAACTTACATTTTTCAAGTTTTACTTTTAACCCAGCTTCTCCTAGTCTTGAGAATATCAAATCTAATTTCTTAAAGTGCTCCACTGCAGTCTGAGAAACTATTAAAATGTCATCTAGAAATACACTGGCAGTGTTTCCTAACAATCCATCTAGAATAGTATTCATTAATCTCATGTAAGTTAATGGACTATTACATAACCCAAATGGCATTCTCTTGAACTCATAATGTCCTGTTGTAGTAGAAAATGCTGTGAACTCTCTTGAATCTTCATGCAATTCTATTTGCCAAAAAGCTGATTTGATATCTATAGTACTAAAATATCTATTCTCAGTTCCCAAACTTCTCAAAATGTCACCGATAATGGGTAATGGTAACCTGTCACGAATGGTGTGCTTATTCAGTTCCCTGTAATCAATAACTGATCGCATAGTCCCATCAGACTTTGGTACTAGGATCAACGGAAAATTCCACTCACTTTTACTATGTTCAATAATATCCTGTGATAACATTTCAGTGATGAGTTTATCTACTACAGCTAATTTAGAGTGAGGAACTCTGTAGGCTGGTATGTAGATAGGTTGTGTTCCTGGTTTTAACTTAATGTGATGTTTTAAAACAGTTGTTTTGCCTAAGGCGTCCCCCGGCAAAGCAATTGCTTTTTTATGTTTCATAAGCAAAGCAAATAAAGCTTCATCCAACTCAGGGCAATTAGTTGATTGTAATAATTCTTTATATCTATTTCTTAAGTCTATGCCTTCTTGTACTGAACAAATTGATGAAGTTGGTAATTCTATCTCCTCACTATTCTCATTTAAAATCTTAATAGGTTTAGTACACACCTGAATACATCCTATTTGTGTACCTTTCTTTAAAACTATCTCTTTATTCATAGTATTAATTACTAATACTTCTACTCTGTTCTTATTTGTCTTATAAATCCCTGAGTCCCATTTCAATCCTTTAATTTTAACTGATTCTGGGACTGTAATTACTTCAGAGTCTCCATTGATTCCTTTCAAACACACTTCAACCTTATTAATTGACATGGGATGTAACAATGTCGACCTTGTCAATCCGCAATCTGCAATTCTCAAGGCATCTGTGGTTGATAATTTAGTAATCTCTGGGATTTCCTGAACTTCTGAGTTGGGTTCACAAATTGTTTTACTTTCTGTAGGGTTGGACCGCTCGCCCTAGAAATCTAGGATAGAAATGTTATATAAGGATTCATTGATTCTTGTCACTGGTCTTAAGTCTGGTTGATTTAAGAATGGGATTAACTGTGACTTCACTAAAATTCCTAAGTCAGCAGGACAAATTACCATGTTTTCTTTTCTCATAGTTGCAAATCCTATCAATAAATCTCCTGGAAAAACAGACTCTTCTACCACTATCACTGGGATGTACAATTGTTCATTTGTATACAAGGCAACTTCTAGCTCAATCTTGCCTAATGTTTTTAACTGATTTCCAGTTACACCTTGCAATGTGTAACGGATTGGTTCCAACATTTTCACTCCTGGGTTCAACTGGTTTAAAACTTTACTAGTAATTACATTAACTACAGACCCTGTATCAATAAAAATTTGAATAGGCTTATTGAACACTTTACCCGCAATGAGAGGTCCTACAGAATTTTTACCAACAGTAATTATCAGTTTGTCAGTTTCTTTCATCTCCCTTGCATTCCCATATTTAACACAATACCGCCTATCGGTATATATATGGGGAGGTCTGAAATGGTTTATTCTGTGTCTGGGGGTTTTCCTCTTAGCCCTGGGGGTACCCGAAAATTTCGGCATTCATGAGTTCTGTGTCCGATTTTATTATGGTAAATACAGAATGGAGGGTTCCTACATTGATACTCATTGTGACCTTCGTATTTGCAATTTCTGCAAATAATCCCATAAAAACATTCTTGTGCCTTGTGTCCCCATGCATTACAATTAAAACATAGGATTCTGGTATCCCTATCCCTAGATGGACTTCTAGCATGCCGCCTATGTCCTACTTCTGTTTTCTTAAACTCTCTAGTGTTCCTATATTGGCTTTGTTGATTTATAGGCATTACATATGGGTTTATTGTTCTGGTCTCACTGTATCCTTGAAGAAGATAATCTACTTCTCCTAAACAGATGTTTGATTTTAAATCTTTGTACAGCCTTTCTGCTGTTAAGTCATCAGAATTCTTTGCCAATAAGCTAAATGTAATCAATTTGATTACCTGTGAGATTTTCATCTTCTCACTAGATCTTTCTATCCAGTCTGAATCTTTCAAGATAGAATTCATGTCTTTTGACCATCTATCTAATCTAGCTAAGTACTCTGTGTCAGTTTCACTTGTCCTAACTTCCTTAATCATTTTTACCAATGATCTAATAGGATCCTGATCACATTTGGACATGAAATGCTTGAGAAATGCTTTCTTGTAATTATCATATTGATTAATTAATTCCATTTGCTGGAAGTTAATGACAAACCTCGCCCTTCCATGCTCTGGATCTATATTCTCCTTGAGAATCTCAATCTTACGATTCTCATTGGTGATGTTTTTACTAACTATAAGAGTGTCAATGAGGTTTAAGAACTTGTTTACACCATATGTGTTAGACTCTCCTGTGAATTTTGGAATATTTGTATTTGATGTGTGAATTTCGTGTCTCAACACGTTAGAATTCTGAGGGGTACTCATACTTATTACTAATACCTTGCTTTAGCCTGGCTGCTTGCGATGTCGCTTCGTGATGTCAATGTCTGGTTTGACGTCCTTCTACGGTCTTGTCATTCGTCAACGACGTTGTTCCTCCTCCATCACACACTCTGCCTTGAAGACCGCCTTGTAGATGATGATCTCCTTGAAGAATCTTGAAGAATGCTTGTTCCCAACGTAGCAGTTACTTGAAGTTGTAGATTTCTCTCGTAGTCGTAATACACTCTTGATTTTGGTTGTCTTGTTCCCGTAGATTTCTTGCGCCACTTCTCTTCGGAGGTGTTTAACACCCAGTTCGTTCGTCGCACCGTTCATCCCACCGCTGCCACCACTTTCACCTCCCCTTGTCACCACTGTCACTTAAATTTGACTTGTAATATCACTCGTCTCAAGGCCCCTTGCCTCTCGTTACGTGAGTTTCACTAATATTCAAGTTCCTCTTAAGCAGTAGGCCCAATGCCTTCTTTTTCCTGTAGTCTCACTATTTTCTAGGCCCCATGCCTATTCCTCTCGTCCTTTGGGTTAATAAAAGGGGGGTGAATTTTCTTTCTTCTTTCACTGTAATTTCACCTTCTGCTTACACTCGGGATCTCTTTCTCTCGTCTCTACATCGTCTCCTAATCCTCTCTCGATCCTTTCTCCACACCCTCTCTATATCTTCTCTATATCTTCTCTCGCGAGATCCCGTATCCTACGCTAAGCTATCTTCGTCTGACGTCACTAATTTTTCTAAACCAATCTCCAGTTACGTTTCAAATAAATGTCACTCCTTATGGGCGTGACTTTGAATTCATGCACCAATAGTTTTTTTCCTCCTTCTCCACCTTGCACCAATCCGGAAAGCCATTACAATGCCACTAGCTATATTGTTTATCTCAGCATTAGTCAAACGAAGGTAACCTGCGCTTACAAAGTTATGATTACATAATCGAATATAAAACAGTCACCACCATCGGTGTGTTTACATAGACAAAACGTCGCCCTCACATAGACATAACATCGCCCTCGAGCAGGCGTCGAGTCTGAATTATTCTAATACCCTAGCTCATTTCCATTCGTACACTACCGGCCTCTTACAACGGTGAATACACACACACACACACACACACACACACACACACACACACACACACACACACACACACACACACACACACACACACACATACACACACACACACACACACACACGCACACAAAGACACACACACGCAAACACAATAAATAATATTATTATGTTTAGCCCTATATAGACATCTGAGACAGATCTATAAAATCTTCAAAATTTACTATATATTTACCAAAATAAGTACTTAAATGACAATACTGTCAAATCTGTAACGTTTGAAGGAGTTTATATCACGAATTGGCAACTCCTACAGCAGAAAAACAGAGTTTCAATGAAAAATTTAAGTCAGTGTGTTAGTAAATGTGGAAGTGTATGGTCACGCAGTTCGTTTTGTTTATCACTTTATCTGATAAGGTAAGTTGAATATTTTTTTTATTTGTCAATATATGCTGTTAGAGTGGCTTAGGTTATAAAAAGAATTACGTCCATTTGGAGTTAAATTAATCCATTTACTTTTTCAAACGTGTGACCAAGTTAATGTTATGGCGGCTTGTGGATGCAAATACACAACGGATTCCTTCTTCTACGTGTATGGAGAATTCTTCGCAAAGAGGGCACAAAAACACTATCTGGACATTTGCACCCGCGCAAAGAAAGCCTATCATGCCTACTTTGGAATACCAGTCAGTGACCAAGATAAACGCTGGGCACCACATGTTATCTGTGACTACTGCCGCCACACTTTTGAAGGTTGGTTTAGAGGAGAGAAGAAGGCAATGCGCTTCGCTCTCCCCCGTGTCTAGCGTGAGCCTTCAGATCATCTCACGGACTGTTATTTCTGTATGGTGGACCCAACAAAACGAAGAAAGGGGAAGAATATGCCTCCCATTGAGTACCCTGACATTCCGTCATCTATTGCACCTGTTCCCCACAACACAATGGGCCTACCTGTGCCACAGCCTCCATTGAAAGATCTATCTTGTCCAGCAGAAAAAGCAAGCTATGATGATTCTGAGGAGAAGCAAGGTGCATCATCTGCCGTGCGCCGTCGATGCAGGGTGGCTGATGAAAGGTGCCCCTACTACCCCAAACAAGAGGATATCAATGACCTCATAAAAGAAATGGCCTTGACAATGTCCAGCGCTGAGCTGCTCATTTCTAAACCGAAGAGTTCAAATAACTTCCCAGAGGAAGCGGCATCGCAGCTTTTCAGTGTTCTTTACTCTTAGAGATGGGTTGTGCTACTGCAATGACATCAGAGGACTCTTTGACGTTGTGGGCATTCCCTGCAACACTTCGGACTGGCGGCTCTTCATCGACAGTTCATCTAAAAACCTGAAGCACAAATCAGTGGCCCTCGATTCCTCTAGCTCATTTAGTGCACATGAAAGAAGCGTACCAGAATGTCAAAATCCTGTTGAGTGCACTTGAGTACGAACAATTCATCTGGGAGGTTATCGATGATTTCAAGATGGTGGCCTTCTTGATGGGTCTTCAAGGAGGCTTTACCAAGATCCCTTGCTATCTGTGCCTTTGGAATAGCCGAAATACAGCCCTTCACTACGAGAAGAGGAAGTAGCCCCTCAGGACCGGCTATGAGGTTAGGGCCCATAACGTGAAGCAAGAACCGCAGGTGGAGCCAACGTAAATACTGATGCCACCCCTACACATGAAATTGGGCCCCATTAAGCAGTTTGTTAAACAGCTGGATCCAAAGGGTGAGGCCTTGAAGCATATCCAATAGCTGTTCCCGAAATTGTCGGAGGCGAAGGTCAAGGCAGGCGTATTTGTGGGCCCTCAGGTGAAGCACTTATTGACTCCGACAGCTTTCCTGAGAAGCTGTCTTATGTTGAACGGGCCTCTTGGACAAGCTTTGTTTCTGTAGTCAAAGGTTTCCTCGGAAACCACAAGGCAGAGAACTACAGGGAAATCGTTGATGAATTTGTAGACACATACCGGAACATGGGTTGTCGGATGTCGCTGAAACTGCATGTACTACACGCCCACCTTGATGAGTTCAAAGAAAATATGGGAGACTACTCAGAAGAACAAGGTGAAAGATTTCACCAGAATGTCAGCTCTTTCGAGGAGCGCTACTAGAGACAGAAAGTATGATGTAGGACTATATTTGGAACCTTTTCCGCGAAAGTGAACTGAAATATAATCGCCAGTCTCATAGACAAACTTCTTTTTAATTAAACTATAACGCTAAATTTTTTGTATGAATTCTGTATTAATTCTCCGAAGCTACACACACACACACACACACACACACACACACACACACACACACACACACACACACACACACACACACACACATATATATATATATATATATATATATACATATATATACATATATATATACACACACACACACACATATATATATATATATATATATATATACATATATATATATATATATATATATATATATATTGTAGTGCTTCAAAACGAAATAGCAGAAATAGAAATAAAATGCAATAGAAATAAGTCCTAGCTCATTTTTACATGCTGTTTGGTATACAATAAGTAGTTTTATCAGTGAATTCTTACAGCTACGCTTGATACAAATGCTTGCTTTCATATGTGGCTTGTTTAGAACTTTCTCTTAGAAACATGTCTTTATTGAAATCAAGTGAGCTACTTTAACTTTAAATAAGATTTTATTCTACTTAAGAACCAAACCCATTATTTTAAACATGGGATGGAATGCAAGGAAGTCCTGAACGAGTTCAATCCGTGACCTCAGCTCAGTCTGTTCCGTGACCTCAGCTTGAGAACTCGTCTTCTGTTGAGACACCAGCTGGCGAATACCTCGTGTTAAGTGTATTACTTCTTGTGAAGTACGGACGAACACGGTTACGATTGTTCATACGGGAAGTAACGATGTGGGTAGGGTGAGATCAGAGGAACTTGTTCGGATTTACAAGGACCTTCTTCAGGAGATGAAAGAGCGTGGAAGCCGTCACGTATTCTGTGGGATCCACCCGAGGATCTACGCTGGTACGTGTTGGAACAGTAAAGCCATATAGATCAATGAGAGGATATGACGATTGTTTACGCAACTGGGATACCACTTTCTTGATCCTTGGTATCTCTTTTCCAGGCGTCATGACCTTTATGCTTCTGATGGGATCCACCTTACTCGCAAAGGCAAAGATGTTCTTACAAACCTCATCGTGGGAGTTTGTAATGAACTAGTTCCGTTTTTGGGACAGGAACTCAAAGGGGAGGGGAAATAGTGTATTGGGGGAAACAGTAGGGTATAGTAATAATGTAGAGTAATATGTCAGTGTAGGACAAAATATTATTTTAGGTTATAATCTCGGTAGAGGACGAAATATCACACTAGGATGTAATGTATAAGGACAAAATATCACCGTGGGATATATTAATAGTGAATGACAAAATATCACGATGGGATATAATGATAGGAAAGGAAAAAATATCACGATGGCATACAATGATAGTAGAGGAAAAATGTCACAGTAGGATATAATGTCAGTGGAGGACAGAATATAATTTTAGGAAGGGATGCCGGACAGAATGTCAGCGAACGACGGGTGGCCGGTGTTGAACGCGATAACGTAGAGGGGCAAACTGTACACAAGAGATCAAATGACCGCGAGGGACCAGATGTCCGTGATGGGGCAAATGTCCATGAGGCATTGAAGTACCAAATGTCATTATAGAGCAATGTGTCAATAAAGAACAAAATTATAATGTAAGGCATCATGTTGAAATACAGAACGTGTCAAAAAGAAATAATTACGAGTTTCTGAATACCATGTACTTTAATGCTTGTAGCATTAGGAATAAGTTTCAAGAAATACAGGCATATGTCAAAAGTGAAAATCTCGATATGATAGGAATAACCGAGACATGGTTAAATGGTAAAGAGTTTGAGGCTGAATTTAATATTGAACACTTTTATCAGGATAGAAACCACAAGAAAGGTGGGGGCGTTCTGTTATACGTTAAAAGCAATGTCCATGCCTGTGTTTTAGATAAACAAAACATGATGTATATGATAAATTGTGGGTAGAATTAACCCAAACAAATGGACAAAAATTGAATTTAGGGGTAATATATATGCCAAAAACATTATCATTAGCAAACGACAAACTGGTTTCAAGAATTGTCTAGTTTCTGATAATGGGTGATTTCAATTTTACTGAAATTGATTGGATGACCCTTAAGTATGGCCATATACGTAGCCGCTTGATAGATTTTCTCGGTGACAATTACTTAGTTCATTACGTAAAAGAACCCACAAGACATGGAAACTTACTCGATCTATTGATCACTAGCCGTGAAAGCACGATAGCCGATGTGGAGGTTGGTGAAACTATTGCAAATAGCGACCACAACTTAGTCAGATTCAAATTGCTAAAAAAAAAATTAAAATAGATACATGCGCATCTAAAATGCCCTTTTTTTTTTTTTTTTTAGTAAAATTCACTTCATAGGAATACGTCAGAAGCTTCAGCTTATAGATTCGGAGGCAATTTTAAGTGATCAGATGTGGGAAATATTTCAAAATTTGCTTACTAAGACGATTTATACTTGCATCCCGTTTAAAGACAGACACCCCCCAAATCAGGCTCGCCCAAAATGGCTCGACAAAGAAACCGAAAAAAGTATTGCTAAAAGGAGACAAGCTTATAAGAAATACAAGTGCTTGGGTGCACCTAACGACTATCAAAGTTATGCAATGCTACAGAGATATTTAAAAAAGACAATAAAAAACGAAAACGACAATACGAAATGAATATCGCTGATAAATCTCAAGAGAATCCCAAAGAATTCTACAGTTACATTAGAGATAAAAATGTTTTTAGGAATCATATTGGCACACTATTATCTGCTGACGGTCAACTTGAGTATTCAAGCGAAGGAATGTGTAATGTTTTAAACAACTATTTTAGCTCAGTATTCGGAAACAAAACACCGCAAAGTGGACTTCAAACTGAAACCTGTGAACAATCTAGGGTAAACTTGCTCATTACCATACATATAACAAAAGAAAAAATGAAAAGGTGTATAGAGAAACTCAAAGTTAATAAAAC
>NC_134813.1:47651060-47661060 GCF_046742065.1 Oratosquilla oratoria
TGGAACAAGGAAGGTGGGAGGAAATAGAAGGAAGGGTAGTGAGTGGTGGGATGAGGAAGCAAAGAAGGGTGTAAAAGAGAAGAAGCAGGTATTCATAGATTGGCTACAAATTAGGACGAGGGAATCGTATGAGAGGTACAAAGTAAAGAGAAATGAAGTTAAGCATAAGATAAAGGAAGCAAAGAGGAGAGCAGATGTGAAATAGGGAAAGAGTATGACAGAAAATTTTGAAAGTAATAAAAAGATGTTTTGGAAGGAAATTAAGAGAGGAAGAGGAAGCGAATCAAGTAGAGAAGAAAAGGTAAAAGGTGCAGATGGAGAGATGATAATGGAAGAGAAGGCACTAAGAGAAAGGTGGGCAGAGTATTTAAGGGAGTTGCTAAATGTGAAGGAGGATAGGGAGGGAAAAGTAGTTGCAGTGGGAAGCGCTAAGAAAAAGACCGTGATGAGTGAGGAAAATGGAGGGGAAATAGGGAAGGATGAAGTGGAAGCAGCTGTTTAGATGATGAGAGCAGGTAAGGCACCTGTGTTGGATGGATGCCATGCAGAATGTTTGAAGAAAGGAGGTACAGTGATGGTGGACTGGCTGGTGAGATTATTTAATGTTTGTTTAAGAGAGGGTAGAGTGCCGGAGGACTGGAGGAGTGCTTGCATAGTTCCGCTTTACAAAGGAAAGGGGGACAAGTGTGAGTGTAGTAGTTACAGAGGGATCAGCTTGTTGAGTGTAGTTGGGAAGGCTTATGGGAGGGACTTGATTGATAGGATTAGGAGAGGAACAGAAGGAGTAATTGGTGAGGAACAGTGTGGTTTTAGGACAGGTAAGGGATGTGTAGATCAGATTTTTGTGGTAAGGCAGATATGTGAGAAAGCTATAGGAAAAGGTAAGGATGTTTTTTGGGCTTTTATCGATCTGGAAAAGGCTTACGACAGGGTAAACAGGAAGGCACTGTGGAAGGTACTGCAGATATATGGGATAGGAGGAAAAATGTTAAGAGCAGTCAAGAGTTTTTATGAGAGTAGTAGAGCTTGCGTTAGGATTAGAAATGGAGAGAGTGAATGGTTTGAGGTAAAGATGGGACTTCGTCAGGGGTGTGTTATGTCAACCTGGCTGTTCAATCTTTACATGGATGGGGTGGTGCGAGAGGTGAATGCAAGGGTAGTGGGTCAGGGGTTGGAGATGATTAAAGAAAATGGAGAAAAGTTGGAGGTGAGCCAGCTGTTGTTTGCTGACGACACTGCGCTTGTAGCAGGATCAGAGGAGGGATTGAGGAAATTAGTGACAGAGTTTGAGGTGTGTGAAAGAAGGAAGCTGAAGATCAATGTGGGCAAAAGTAAGGTGATGAGATGTACAAGGGGAGAGAGTGACATTTGGCTGGAAGTGAGCATTAAGGGTGAGAAACTGGAGGAAGTGGATAGTTTTAGATACTTGTGTGTGAATGTGACAGGAAAAGGAGTAGTGGGGGTGGAGGTAGAATGTAGATTGAGAGAATTGAGTAAATGCCTTGGTGGATTAATAAGTGTAATGAGAAATAGTCATCTGGGAATGGATGCTAAGAGGAGGTTATATGAAGGAGTGATTATGCCAACAGCAATGTACGGGGCAGAAACATGGAACATGAGAGAGGAAGAGAGAAGGAGTTTGAATGTGTTTGAGATGAAATGTCTGAGAAGTATGATAGGTGTTACTAGGCCATATAGAGTGAGAAATGAGGAGATGAGGAGGAGAACAGGGGTGGAAAGGGAGCTGGGAGATAGGGTTGATGGAAGAATATTAGGATGGTTTGGACACATGGAAAGAATGAGTGAAGAAAGATTTGTAAAAGACGTGTGGAAGGCGGAGGTGGAAGGAGTGAACATGAGGGGGTGTCCTAGGATGAGATGGATGGATGGGGTGAAAGGGGCTTTAAAAAAGAGAGGGATGTCTGTGGAGGAAGGTCGGGAGAGGACATAAGATAGGGGTGAATGGAGAAGGGCTGTGTATAGATGAGGCTGTGATGCATGAGGGGGAGTGGGTGAGGGATGGGGGGTGAGGAAGTATGTATGAAAAATTTGACGCAGCCCGAAGGGGTTCCCGTCTATTCCTTTTCTGTATGAGGGGACGGAGAGGGGGGGGTCGCCGAATTTATGAAGCGGCCTTGCTGTGGGTGTGCTGTGTCTTGCGACACTGCTTCTGACCCAGGGTAGTGGACAGGATGCAGGGATGACCCGTCATCCGGGAGGTGCCAAGATAGGAGGGAGGGAGGAGGGTGGAGGGGAGTGGAATATGTGGGAAATGAAATGGGTGGGAGTGATTTCTATGCCTTTTTCTTTTTGGCTACCCCCCGTGTAAGGGGAAAAAAGCCTTTGGTATATGTATGTATGTACTTTTGCCACAATATGTCTTTGTATCTGTCACCCTACGTTCTGCGCATATACATTTATAGTTGGTACTGTTGTGGTTACATGATCAAAGTTTGAGCCGGAATGTATTATTTTACCTCCTGTCTTTACAGTTTAAACATGGCCACTCCACTACCTGTATGCGCCATGGAAGAACCAAAAGCAGTGACCCAATTTCTCTGGTCGGAAGGTATGTTAGGTGCTGAAATTCGCCGGAGGATTTTAATATAATACGGGGACAATACACTACCGCCTAGAAGTGTGTATGAGTGGATTGAGAAGTTTAAAAGTGGCGGGCAAGCCTGGCACACAAAGTGTTGAGGTTGACGGGCTCCCTCTTTGTGTGTTAGAGTCTCATTACTTACGGCAAAGGTCGATTGAGCTGGTGATTCGAATCCTGCTACCAACGATTAAGACGATTAAGGAAGAGGATAGTACGAAATCAATTAGGTGGAGATTATAGGCAAGAATAAGAAAGTTATTGTTGACGTCCTATATAGACCTTCTAACCTCAGCACTGAGCAGACTGATCCCCTGATTCATAAAATTTGCATGACGTTCCCGTACAAAAACGATATGATCATGGGAGGTTTAATTACAGAAACATTGACTAGGAAATTTTAGTAGGAGATCAAGAAGTGAAAGTTTTCTTAGATGTGGTGCAGGATAATTTCCTAAAACAAGTGATTACCAATCCCACAAGGGGAGAGAATATTCTGGGGATACTTTTAACTAATAATGAGCACCTAACGAGTAACGTGATAGTGGGAGATAGTCTAGGTTCTAGTGATCATCAATAAATAAGATTTAATTTTGGGAAGAATTAAAAAGTACGAAAAATTTTCAAGTAACGGACTTCAGGAGAGCCAATTTTGACAAGATGAGAGACAATATAAAACATTTGATCACTTACGGGACCGACCCAGGGTCTGTGACGGGGTCAGATATACGGTACGTCCGGACGTCATTAGCGCGGCCAGGGGCGGGTAACGGAGGGTATGCGTACCTTGGGTAAAGTCACTTGCTGGAGTAGTGTCAACAGCTCGGTCAGCGATTTGGAGGAAATGTATAGTTACCTAACAGATTTAATTCTAATTTCACAAAATAAATTTATTCCCCTCAGGTCAGTACGGAAGAATAGTAATACTCCCAAATGGATAACGAGCAGGCTGGAACGCGAGGTCGGAATAAAAAGAGGACTTTACGAAAGAATTAAAATTGGGGAATCACATCTTAAATCCAAATATAACGATATGGTAAGGCTGGTTAAAAGGAATACGGGCACAGTGAAACGTAACTATGAAACTAAGGTTGGAAGATAAGCGAGATCCAATCCAAAGAGCTTCTTTCATCTCTACAGAACAAAAAATAAGGAAAGGATAGGCCCAACTAAAAATGACGAAAATATCATGATAGAATTGGAGGAAAGAAATGAGTGAGGCCTTAACAAATATTTTTTCTTTGTGTTTACTAACAAGAGGTTAGATAAGGTACCTGACTGCGATCCGATTTTCAGTGGGACTGAAGAAAATAGACTATCTAATATCAGCATTAGTAAGGTAGAAGTAGTCCAGACGAAAATTTTCCGAGAATGCTTAAAGAGTGTAAATTTGAAATCTGCGACCAGTTAACAGAAATATTTAATAACTCTGTATACACTGGTGTCGTGGCTATTGCTTGAGGGCAGGCAAACGTTGTTAATGTTTTCAAAAAGGAAGATAAATCGTCTATATGCAACAACAGGCCAATCAGTTTGACGTCAGTTATAGGTAAAATGCTTGAATCAATAGTAGTTAATAGACTCAGAACACATCGAGAGAGATAATTTGATTCGTGACACACAGCATGGTTTCTCCAAGGGTAAGTCATGTATAACTAATCATCTATCCTTTTACACTAAAGTATATAAGGCTTCATATAACAATGATAGTTACGATGTTATTCACCTTGACTTTAGCAAAGCGTTCGACAAGGTGCCCCACCAGAGACTACTAGATAAAATAAAAGCCCATGGTATAGAAGTAAAACTGTTAGAATGAATTAAAGCTTGGGTCACTGACAGAAAACAGCGGGTCACCATAATTGGTGTAAAATTCAGGTGGGGGAGTGCTTCTTGTGGGTCCCCCATGGCTCGGTTTTGTCTTCCCTATTGTTCATTATGTACATAAACGACTTGGACAATGGGATTAATAGTGATGTCAGTAAGTTTGCGGACGACGCTAAAATAGGACGCATAGTTAGGTCAGGAGACGACGCCGAGATTCTGCAGGATGATCTTAACAAATTATTCACATGGTCAGTAAAATCCCAAATGAACTTCAATATCTCAGAGTGCAACGTGTTAAACGTAGGGCTACACAACCCCGAAAATAGATATAGCTTAGATAACATGTTTTTAGAGAAAACTGAGTAAGAGAAAGACTTGGGAGTTCTAGTGAGTCCTGACCTAAATCCAGGAAACAGTGCATTAGCGCCAGGAATAAAGCTAACAGAGCATTAGGTTTCATTGCTAGGACGGTTACGAATAGAAGTGCAGAGGTAATTACCAAACTCTATCTAGCGTTAGATAGACCCATCCTTGACTATGCGGTACAGTTTTGGTCTTCGTCTTATAGAATGAACATCAATTCAATAAGATCAGTACAGTGGAGAATGACCAAAATGATACATGGTCTCAGAAACTTATTTTACAAAGAGAGGCTTAGGCACCTTAACTTACACTCTCTGAAAAGATGCAGAGTGCAGGGTGATCTAATAGAAGTGTTTAAGTGGATCATAGGCTTTAAAAAGGGTTACACAAACAAGGACATCGTATAAGACAGCAGGGTAGAACTCGCAGTAATGGATTTAAACTGGACAAATTTAAAGTTTAGAAGATAATAGGAAATAATTGGTTTGCTAATAGGGTGGTCAACGAATGTAATAGACCATGCAGTGAGCGCTGAAAGTGTCAGTTGTTTTAAGAAACGGTTAGACAAATTTATGGATGGGGGATGACAGGTGGTAATGGACATGGAAATGCCTAGTGTAGGCCTTATGGTCTCTTGCTGTCTCCTTCATTCTTATGTTATGTTCTTCTTATACAATCAATTCCACACCAGAAAGTCCTCTTTAAAGGGACACCGTCCTAGCCCACCTATAGGGTGGAGTTTGTGACGTTGAACCAAACCATTATTATATCTATGATCATATGATCTTAGTATTTTTATTTTATTTTATTCTATTTCATTTTATTGTATTTTATTTTATTTTATTTTATTTTATTTTGTTTTATTTTATTTTATTTTATCTTATTTTATTTTATTTTATTTTATTTTATCTTATTTTATTTTATTTTATTTTATTTTATCTTATTTTATTTTATTTTATTTTACTTTATTTTATTTTATTCTATTTTATTTTATTTTATTTATTTTATTTCATTTTGTTTTATTTGATCTTATCTTATCTTATTTTATTTTATTTTATTTTGTTTTATTTCATATTATTTATTTTTTTCTTCTGACATTGGCAATAACTCCAGTGGCATCTAGATGCACGAAAGCATATGCTCACTGAATGCCTGCTCCTTCATTTGAAGTGCAAGATAGCATAGCATATATCAGGCCTTCGGCAGTTGCATCTGACAACAGCCATAAGGAATAACTTAATAGAAATTTCTATATATCAAGGCTTCGATACGTCGTAGCGTGTGATTTAAGTGGATGTATCTATTCCATGACATTTATCTTATATGTTATAAATCTGATTATTACCCATAGAAACCGTTCTATGTTAAGATTATTTCTAATAATGTTTGCAATGAAAAAGGAAAAAATGTTCAAATGCGATGGTAGTGCAGACTTTTATTCATGAAAGCAAAACAAAAGCACTGAACTGATAATGAGAAACGTGGAAACATCTCTCGGCACTTGTGTCGTGTGTTTCGGCATCTTGCCCCAGAGCGACGAGGCGGCTCTATTGACTGCCTCGACCTCGGAGATGTGTCGCACAGCGTCTCCGGGGTGGATAAATTACCGATTGGCAACGGGAGAGCGTGCCCAGAAGGAGCAAAAGGAGGAGGAGGAAGAAAGGGAAAGGAGGGACATCGGCAGAAGAGGGAGGAGAAGGAAAAGAGGGAAAGGAGGAACAGTGGTAGAAAAGGGAGGAGAAGGAAGAGGGGAGAGAGAGGAACAGCGTTAGGAGAGGGCGAAGACGGAAACAAGAGGAGAAAGAGCAAAAGGAGGAGCTGAGATAGAGTGAATTAGTCCATTGGGGTTTTTATCAGTTTCTCACATTTTGGCTTTTTGAAATATAGGCAGTCCATTCCCTATACAAGAGAGAAACAAGAGAAGTAGGAAGAAAAGGAGAGATAAAATGAGAACAAGAGAGGAAGAGAGTGACCAAAAAGATATATAGGTAGACAGAAAAACAAATATATATAGAAATATATAGGAGGTACCCATTTCTCATGTGCCTACTGTGGATTTGTGTGCAGAGTAAACATTGGTCGTACCAGGCACGAAATATTTTGCAGTGCACGAAGAAATTGATATGGATGAAAAAAAAAAAAAAAAAATTGACTGATTTTGATGTGAAATTTTATAGAAATTTCGTGTTTTAAAAAATGTGTGGCTACATGTATGGGCGTGTTGTCATACTGGTTTAAGGTCTGAGTAACGCTGGAATGCCATTGATTATATATATATATTATATATAATATATATAATATATAATATATATATATATATTATATATATATATATATATATATATATATGTATATATATATAGATTATATATAGATAGATAGATAGATAGATAGATAGATAGATATATGTATGTATGTATGTATGTATGTATGTATGTATGTATGTATGTATGTATGTATACGTTCTCACGTGCTCTTCGTATATACAGCGCAAAATACATACATGGGAATTCAAGTATATTTATCGCATTGGTTATAGCATGAAGTATCCAAAACCTTTCAAAAACAAAGCACTCAATTCAGCAAAGAAAACATTTTACAAGACTCGCACTATACCTCCATTTGATTCAAAGAATCTTTTAGTTCTACCCTTCAGTAAAAAAAAAATCTCAAACTCCTCACTTACTAAACTTGGAATATTAATATTGCTATTAATAACTCATTGACCTTGAAGAAATTACTTATTACAAACTCTCTTGGAAATTAATGTGGCTGCATATACAAGATCCCGTGTAAAAATTATGATAAATTTTACGTGGAAGAAGCAAGTAAAGAACTATCAACCAGATTAATACAACATTAGTATAGTATCAGGACAGCACAATAATCTAATGCTTTATTTGTTCATATATGAGATTCTAATCATAGTATAGATTGGTCTAGAGTTTCTTCTATTTTATATTGTAAGTCCATAGTTAACAGGAACAATGTCGAAAGTAGTCTTATTAAACATACTGAAGTAGTTAACATGATTATTAATAATATATGCATAAATTAGATGATTTTGTTATTGAAAATATTCGCAAGCAAATTCAGACAACCTGTAACCCTTAGTAACCATCACCAACCATGCACATGATCCACACACATGCGAGATAGTACTCGTCTTTAGCAAGATCTCCAAATCTTGCAAACCTCACAAATTCCTCAATCACAAAACAGTTTGACTCAGTCATGCAACGTAAGACAAACATGACGCCCCCGCAGCATCAACAACACGGAAATCCCTAATGTAATGTCACCAGACAGATTTAATTACCCCTTTCTCATACCTAACCCAATTACAATACCATAACTTCAATATATACGCCATATCTAACAACATCCACTAATCATGTAATTAAACCCCATACAAAGGAAGTAACACAATTATATATGATTAATAACTAACACATCTCCCATACTGCAACCTATAACAACATGCCAACCTAAGCACTTTACCCTTTTATCATAGAACGGCTGCGCCCGTTGTATATAGATAGGGCTGCCGAGGTCAAGAACCCGGCACAGGTCTGTCCGAGTCAAGGACCTGGTAGAAGGACTGTTCAGGTCAAGGACCTGACAGAATGCCTGCCTAGGTCAGGGGCATAGCAGAATAGACTCTCCCCTTGTCTATAAGTGAACCTAGGTGAGAGACCTTATCTCACCTGACATCCCAGTCTTAATAAAACGAAGAAATTACCATAAATGCACTTCTCGCCCGCAATAAGTTCCCCTTTTATTTAGCAACCCTGTTACACAACCAACCAACAAATCTTAGTTGTAACACTCCGTTCGATGTCTTGTGATCTGCCCCAAATTAACTCTTTTTGTATTAACACTGCTGTGTTGATCTCTCTGTACCTTTTCCCATTGTGATATAAAATATTCGAAAGTACTTGGGATTTTCGTGTTTCCTTTTTTCGAAGTGGCTACTTACACACACACACACACAGACACACACACACACACACAGACACACACACACACACACACACACACACACACACACACACACACACACACACACACACCACAGACACACACACCACACACACACATACCACACACCACAGACACACATACCACACACCACAGACACACACACCACTCACACACCATATGTATATATGTATATATATATATATATATATACATATATATGTATATATATGTATATATATATACATATATATATATATGCATATATATCACAAATGACACAACAGTCGTAAGAAAGAGTTGAATATGCAAATATATATTTCGACTACTAACTGTAATCCTCTTCAGTAGTACAAAGTGGGAGGAGGATGCCATCTTAAATAGCAACCTCTTACAAAGGAAGAGGAACGAGGGAAGGAGTAAATATCACTACCTACACTCACTAGGGAGTGATACTTTACAAAATCTCCCCCCGAATCAACAGCATTCTGTACAAAATTCCCTGCTCGGGGTGCAACCTTGGTTACTATGGTGAAACCTACAGTGGACTAAACAACCGTCTGTACGAACACAGAGCTGATGTCCGTCACCATCGCAAAACAAACGCCTGGATAAACCACATCGAAAGAAAAACAGCATTTACCTCAGTGGAGCCAAGCAAGCATTTTATATGAAAACCTTTGCAGACCACAAAGAAAATAAAATAGAAGTGATATGCATAAACATCCACGATTGCATCAACAAAGGAACAGGTGATATTAAAATTGCAAAACATACCACCAAGTATTGGGACACGCCCGACCAACACCACACCCGACCTAACCAACGAACCAATCAACACGCAAATTCTCACCCCAGCACTCCATATGAACCACAACAACTTCCTATAAATACAAATGCATTCACATTCTGTAAACTATTATCACTGAAGAAGCCTCAAAAGTCAGGAGTAAAGTCTCTTTCCCAATCGTGTAATTTCCATTCTTACCACTCATATATATATATATATATATATATATATATATATATATATATATATATATATATATATATATATATGTATACACACACACTATATATATATATATATATATATATATATATATATACTGTATATATCCATATGTGTGTGTGTGCGTGTGTGTGTGTGTGCGTGCGTGTGTGTGTGTGTGTGTGTGTGTGTGTGTGTGTGTGTGTGTGTGTGTGTGTGTGTGTGTGTGTGTGTGTGTG
>NC_134813.1:47668560-47671060 GCF_046742065.1 Oratosquilla oratoria
AAACCTCATTGTGGGAGTTTGTAATGAACTAGCTCCTTTTTTAGGGTAGAAGCCCAAAGGGAAGGGGAAATAGAATGTACTTGGGAAAACAGTGTTGAGTATAGCATTAATGTAGAACAATGTGCCAGTATAGGACAAAATATAATTTTAGGATATAATGTCGCTAGAGGACGAAATGTCACATTAGGATATAATGTCATAGGACAAAATGTCACAATGGGATGTAATGACAGTGGAGGACAAAAGATCACGATGGGAAGTAATGATAGTGGAGAACAAAATATCACGATAGGATGTAATGATAATGGAGGAGAAAATATCACGGTAGGATATAATGTCAGTGAAGGCCAAAATATAATTTTAGGAAGGGATACCGGACAGAATGTCAATGAAGGCCAAAATATCATGATAGGATGTAATGTCGCTAGAGGACGAAATGTCACATTAGGATGTAATGTCATAGGACAAAATGTCACAATGGGATGTAATGACAGTGGAGGACAAAAGATCACGATGGGAAATAATGATAGTGAAGAACAAAATATCACGATAGGATGTAATGATAATGGAGGAGAAAATATCACGGTAGGATATAATGTCAGTGAAGGCCAAAATATAATTTTAGGAAGGGATACCGGACAGAATGTCAATGAAGGCCAAAATATCATGATAGGATGTAATGTCGCTAGAGGACGAAATGTCACATTAGGATGTAATGTCATAGGACAAAATGTCACAATGGGATGTAATGACAGTGGAGGACAAAAGATCACGATGGGAAATAATGATAGTGAAGAACAAAATATCACGATAGGATGTAATGATAATGGAGGAGAAAATATCACGGTAGGATATAATGTCAGTGAAGGCCAAAATATAATTTTAGGAAGGGATACCGGACAGAATGCCAATGAAGGCCAAAATATCAAGATAGGATGTAATGACAGTGGAAGACAAAATATCACGATGGGATGTAATTATAGTGGAGGAAAAAATATCACGGTAGGATATAATTTCACTAGACAAAATATAATTTTAGAAAGGGATGCCGGACATAATGTCAATGAACGATGGGAGGCCGGCGTGAATCACGGTGACGTAGGGGGACAAAATGTACAAAAGAGATCGGATGACCGTGATCGACCAGATGTCCGTGATGGGGGAAATGTTAATTTTGATAGGAGAAATGTTAATGAGGCCTTGAATGTCAATGAAGGACCAAATGATAATAATATAGAGTAAGGTATAAATAAAAAACAAAATTATAATATAAGACATGATATTGAAACTAAAAATGTGTCAAAAAGAAATAATCACGAGTTTCTTAAAACGATGTACTTTAATGCTCGTAGTATTAGGAACAAATTTCAAGAAATACAGGCGTATGTCAAAAGCGAAAATCTCGATATGATACGAATAACTGAGACATGGTTAAATGGTACAGAGTTCGAAGCTGAATTTAATATTGCGGGATTTAAACACTTTCATCAGGATAGAAACCACAAGAAAGGTGGGGGTGTTCTATTGTACGTTAAAAACAATGTTCATGCTTGTATTTTAGAGAAACTGAAACAGGATGCATATGATAGTTTGTGGGTTGAGTTAACCCAAACAAATGGACAAAAAATGAATATAGGTGTAATATATAGGCCAAAGACATTATCATTAGCAGACGACAAACTGTTATTTCAAGAACTGTCTAGTTTCTGCAACCGGGATTTATTGATAATGGGTGATTTCAATTTTACTGACATTGATTGGATGACCCTTGAACATGGCCATATATGTAATCGCTTGATTGATTTTCTTGGTGACAATTACTTAATTCAGCATGTAAAAGAGCCCACAAGATATGGAAACTTACTCGATCTATTGATCACTAGCCGCGAAAGCATGGTAAGTGATGTAGAAGTCGGTGAATCTGTTGCAAATAGCGATCACAACTTAGTCAGATTCAAACTCCTAAACAATTTTAGAATAGATACTTGTGCTTCTAAAATACCCGATTTCAGTAAAGCTCAGTTCATAGGACTACGTCAGGAGCTTCAGCTTACAGATTGGGAGGCAAAATTAAACGAAAGACCTGTAGATCAGATGTGGGAAATATTTCAAAATACGCTCACTAAGATGATTCAAACTTACATTCCTTTTAAGGACAGACGTCCCCCAAATCAGGCTCGCCCAAAGTGGCTCGACAAAGAAACTAAAAAATGTATTGCTAAAAAGAGACAGGCTTATAAGAAATATAAGTGCTCGGGTGCATCTAATGACTATGAAAGTTATGTATCAATACAGAGAGATTTAAAAAAGACAATAAGAAAAAGAAAACGACAATACGAAATGAACATCGCTGATAAATCCAAAGAGAATCCCAAAGAATTCTATAGTTACATTAGAGATAAAAAGGTTGTTAGGAATCACATTGGTCCACTATTATCTGCTGACGGTCAACTTGAATATTCAAATGAAGGAATGTGTAATATCTTAAACAATCATTTTA
>NC_134813.1:47688560-47693560 GCF_046742065.1 Oratosquilla oratoria
ATGGAAGGGCGAGGTTTGTCATTAACTTCCAGCAAATGGAAGAAATAAATCAATATGAGAATTACAAAAAGGCCTTTCTCAAACATTTTATGTCTAAATGTGATCAGGATCCTATTAGGTCATTGGTAAAAATTATTAAGGAAGTTAGGACAAGTGAAACTGACACAGAGTACTTAGCTAGATTAGATAGATGGTCAAAAGACATGAATTCTATCTTGAAAGATTCAGACTGGATAGAAAGATCTAGTGATAAGATGAAAATCTCACAGGTAATCAAATTGATTACATTTAGCTTATAGGCAAAGAATTCTGATGACTTAACAGCAGAAAGGCTGTACAAGGATCTAAAATCAAATATAAGTTTAGGAGAAGTAGATTATCTTCTTCAAGGATACAGTGAAACCAGAACAATAAACCCATATGTAATGCCTATAAATCAACAAAGCCAATATAGGAACTCTAGAGAGTTTAACCCATTCAACTCCGATGACAAGATGTCTTGTCATTTGGTCAAATAAAACAAAAAATCATAAAACACCAAAATGTTTGATCAAACACCAGAAAAATATGACGTCAGTCCTCGCACGAAGCGAGGACTGACGTCATATTTTTCTGGTGTTTGATCAAGCATTTTGGTGTTTTATGATTTTTTGTTTTATTTGACCAAATGACAAGGAATCTTGTCATCGGAGTTGAATGGGTTAAGAAAACCGAAGTAGGACATAGGTGACATGCTAGAAGTCCATCTAGGGATAGGGATACCAGAATCCTTTGTTTTAATTGTAATACATGGGGACACAAAGCACAAGAATGTTTTTATGGGATTATTTGCAGAAATTGTAAATACGAAGGACACCATGAGTATCAATGTAGGAACCCTCCATTCTGTATTTATCATAATAGAATAGGTCATAGGACTCATGAGTGCCGGAATTTTCGGGTACCCCCAGGGCTAAGAGGAAAACCCCCAGACACAGAATAAACAATTTCAGACCTCCCCATATATATATACCGATAGGCGGTATTGTGTTAAATATGGGAATGCAAGGGAGATGAAAGAAACTGACAAACTGATAATTACTGTTGGTAAAACTTCTGTAGGACCTCTCATTGCGGGTAAAGTGTTCAATAAGCCTATTCAAATTTTTATTGATACAGGGTCTGTAGTTAATGTAATTACTAGTAAAGTTTTACACCATTTGAACCCTGGAGTGAAAATGTTGGAACCAATCCGTTACTCATTGCAAGGTGTAACTGGAAATCAGTTAAAAACATTAGGTAAGGTGGAACTAGAAGTTTCCTTATGTACAAATGAACATTTGTACATCCCAGTGATAGTGGTAGAAGAGTCTGTTTTTCCAGGAGATTTATTGATAGGATTTGCAACTATGAGAAAAGAAAACATGGTAATTTGTCCTGCGGACTTAGGAATTTTAGTGAAGTCACAGTTAATCCCATTCTTAAATCAACCAGACTTAAGACCAGTGACAGGAATCAATGAATCCTTAGATAACATTTCTATCTTAGATAGCGTGACCGAGCGGTCCAACCCTACAGAAGGTAAAACAATTTGTGAACCCAACTCAGAAGTTCAGGAAATCCCAGAGATTACTAAATTATCAACCACAGAAGCCTTGAGAATTGCAGATTGCGGAGTAACAAGGTCGACATTGTTACATCCCATGTCAATTAATAAGGTTGAAGTGTGTTCGAAAGGAATCAATGTAGACTCTGAAATAATTACAGTCCCAGAATCAGTTAAAATTAAAGGATTGAAGTGGGACTCAGGGATTTATAAGACAAATAAGAACAGAGTAGAAGTATTAGTAATTAATACTATGAATAAGGAGATAGTTATAAAGAAAGGTATACAAATAGGATGTATTCAGGTGTGTACTAAACCTATTAAGATTTTAAATGAGACTAGAGAGAAGATGGAATTACCAACTTCATCAATTTGTTCAGTTCAAGAAGGAATAGACTTAAGAAATAGATATAAAGAATTATTACAATCAACTAATTGCCCTGAGTTGGATGAAGCTTTATTTGCTTTGCTTGTGAAACACAAAAAAGCAATTGCTTTGCCGGGGGACGCCTTAGGCAAAACAACTGTTTTAAAACATCACATTAAGTTAAAACCAGGAACACAACCTATCTACATACCAGCCTACAGAGTTCCTCACTCTAAATTAGCTGTAGTAGATAAACTCATCACTGAAATGTTATCACAGGATATTATTGAACATAGTAAAAGTGAGTGGAATTTTCCGTTGATCTTAGTACCAAAGTCTGATGGAACTATGCGCCCAGTTATTGATTACAGGGAATTGAATAAGCACACCATTCGTGATAGGTTACCATTACCCATTATCGGTGACATTTTGAGAAGTTTGGGAACTGAGAATAGATATTTTAGTACTATAGATATCAAATCAGCTTTTTGGCAAATAGAATTGCATGAAGATTTAAGAGAGTTCACAGCATTTTCTACTACAACAGGACATTATGAGTTCAAGAGAATGCCATTTGGGTTATGTAATAGTCCATTAACTTACATGAGATTAATGAATACTATTCTAGATGGATTATTAGGAAACACTGCCAGTGTATTTCTAGATGACATTTTAATAGTTTCTCAGACTGCAGTGGAGCACTTTAAGAAATTAGATTTGATATTCTCAAGACTAGGAGAAGCAGGGTTAAAAGTAAAACTTGAAAAATGTAAGTTCTTGCAAGACAGTGTCATTTACTTAGGACATAAGATAGACAGACACGGACTTAGTACAGTAAATTCAAAGGTTGACGCTGTCAAGAATTTTCCAGTTCCGACCAATGTAGACAAGGTTAGGAGCTTTTTGGGATTAACAGGATATTATAGAAAATTCATTCAAAGTTATGCTGACATTGCTAATCCACTAAGTTCATTATTAAGAAAGGACTCAGAGTTCATATGGGGGACCTGCACAACAGCAAGCTTTTGACAAGTTGAAAGAGAAACTCACGAGTTCACCTATTTTAATTTTTCCCGACTATGAAAAAGAATTCATCCTTTGTACTGATGCGTCTGACATAGGATTAGGAGGCATACTCATGCAAGAGAGAAATGGAACTTTGAAACCCATAGCTTACACATCAAGACTTTGTAATAGTGCGGAGAAAAACTACTCTATAACAGAAAGAGAAACTTTAGCAGTAATTTATTCTTTAGAAAGTTTTAGAGATATGATACTAGGGTATCCCATCAGAGTTTGGACTGATCATACAGCTATTCAGAACTTATTAGCATAAGAATCTTAGAGGCAGACTTGCTAGATGGTTTGCGATACTTCAGTGCTATGAAGTTCAATTTGAATATATTCCGGGTAGAAGGAATGTAGCAGATCCACTTTCTAGAAACATTAGTCAACCAATGACCGGGACTGGGTTGATTAATTTTGTTTGTAGTATAGAAGAATTAGTAACTTTAGATGAAGAAATGCTAATAAGAGAACAGAGAGATGATGAGACATGTGATTCAATAATCAAGCATTTGATGAACCCAAGAGGAGATCCTCCAAAGCTACAAAAGGGGTATAAGATAGAGGAATTTCATTTGATTAATGGAATTTTGTATAGGAAAACATTTGTAAATGGGAAAGATATTTCTAGAGGTCAAGTAAATCAGTTGGTTATACCACAAGCTCTTGTAAATGAGATATTGAAGTTACTTCATGATAGTGATTGTAGTTCACATCCTGGAAAGGATAAAACTTATAGACAAGCACAACTTAAATACTTTTGGCCAGGTATGAAGAAATCTATATATGATTATATAGAAAAGTGTGTAAAATGTGTAAAGGTGAAGGGAAATACACCAAAACCTGCTCCTATACTCACCTATCCCATTCCACAGAAACCTTGGGAAAGAGTTCACATTGATACATTAGAATTACCTATGTCCGAGAACGGCTTTAAATACCTATTTGTTGCTATTGATTATTTTTCAAGATTCTGTATATTACAACCCATAATCAATAAGAAAGCTGAAACTATTGCTTCCGTAATCTATGATCAGATAATCATATGCAGGTCTATTCATAAGAGATGAAGGAACAACAACACAAAATAGCTCATAAACTAGAATTGAAAATTGGAGATTTAGTAATGGTCAAACTAACTTCACCCAATAATAAACTTTCACCAAGGTACAATGGTCCATATAGGGTAATTGATTCTACAGGTGGGAACAAATTTAGACTTAAACATTTAGAATCAAGAGAAGAATTGATAGGACATTTAGATGACATAAGGAAAATTAGCTTGCAGATCTATGAAGATAATTATAGTAATACTCTTTGTATCAATGTTGACAACACTGAAGAGTATAAGGAAAACTTTGACTGTATTCTTGATGAGTTGAATATTAATCTTGATGTATTTTACAGATAGTATTGACCATTTGTATGTATTTGGGATGGGAGACCTAAACAACTGGAACTTGGTGTCAAGCAGATACATGGAAACCTAAAACCTAGGATCTGCTGTGGTCAGACTTGGAACCTTAAGGACCTCTCATCTGAGTACACACATGAGTATTGTGACCGTTTTAAAGTAATGAGACTGTCTTTGAAAATGAAGTGTGTTGAAAATAAATATGAAGAATGAACAAGAAGAGACACTCAAACTCTAGATTAGTGTGTTTGGTAAATTAATTGCTATTATCTTTGAAAAGATGATAAACCATTCAAAATTGAAAGTTAGTACTCATAGTGAATTTTATAATCAATTACATCCTTTTTGTAGACAATCTAAGAGAAAGCATGATCTCTTTTGTGTTCCGAGAAGCTTCACATGAATTCTCTGGTTAGGAATGTGTCTGTTATGAACAATTGTCATTACCAACAAATTTTGATAGACCAAATCCCTCATTGTAACATACAAGGGTCTCATTACTTGTTTTTCCCTAACAAGACAAAGGTTTCAATCAATTGTCCCGGGTTGAGTCCTAAATTGGATTTGGT
>NC_134813.1:47698560-47701060 GCF_046742065.1 Oratosquilla oratoria
ATTTATTAAGATGTGTGTGTATGTATGTGTATAAGTGTGCCTGCGTGTATGTCTGTAGTTTGTGTGTGTATGTGTACGTGTGTGTGTGTGTGTGTGTGTGTGTGTGTGTGTGTGTGTGTGTGTGTGTGTGTGTGTGTGTGTGTGTGTGTGTGTGTGTGTGTGTGTGTGTGTGTGTGTGTGTGTGTGTGTGTGTGTGTGTGTGTGTGTGTGTGTGTGTGTGTGTGTGTGTGTGTGTGTGTGTGTGTGTGTGTGTGTGTGTGTGTGTGTGTGTGTGTGTGTATGTGTGTATATGTGCGTGAGTGTGTGTATGTGTGCATGTATATATATATATATGTATATATATATATATGTATGCATAAATGTATATATGTATGTATGTATATATGTATGTATGTATATATATATATATATATATATATATATATATATATATATATATATATATATATATATATACGTCTGAGATATTGGTTGCATGATATTATGGCAAGGTAGCACGACTGCCCCTCCATTATTCTGTTCCCACAACCCTTGTTACTGTCCTGTACCATTTCTCGGAATATTAATTTCTTTTTTCGCCTACCATGTGGAGTGGGAAAACAATGCTGCCACCAAGTCATCCCACTTGAATCCTACGAGGCGACAAAAAACAAAAACAAAACAAAAACGGGACGGGCATAGGACTAGGAATCCTGCTACCTGTAGCCCCAAAGGGGACATTCCTATAAAAAATAAAGGGTCTAGGAATTTTACAACCAGTTCTCTAAGGTTTGGGTCTTTTAATGTGCGTAAATGTGGTAAAGATGAGAGTAAAAGAAATGAGATAGGCAGTATGTTTATGAGAAGAAAGATGGATGTGTTGGGATTGAGTAAAACTAAGTTAAAAGGGAGGAGCAAGTGTGAAGAGATAGGTAAGCGTGTAGTGAAGTGGAAGGAGGTTTCTTCAAGGTTAATGTGGATGAGGGTAAAGCTGGGAAGGGAGATGTGGAGTTTTGTAAGTGCTTATAGGCCTGGTAGAAAGAAGAGCATTGAGGAAAGGGAGGCTTTTTGGATGAATTTAAAAGAGTGCATGGAGTGATTAGGGAGAAATGTCATTGTAGTGGTATTAGAAGACTTTAATGCTAGGGTAGGATATGAACTAATAGATGGAGTGATTGGGAAGTATGGAGTTCTAGGAAAAAATCGTAGTGGAGAATTGATGGTGGAAATGTGTCTAGAAAGGGAGTTGATGATAACATATGCAGTGCTTAGGAAGAAAGTCAAGCATAAGTACACAGAGTAGAGGGTGGTGAATAGAAGGATGGTAGATAGAACGTTAATGGACTATATAGTGGTAACCAGGAGTATAGTAGGAAGAGTTAAGGATGCACATGTTCCAAGGGGAGAGAGTGGGGGAATATCAAACAGTTTTTTGGTGGAGGCTAAGTTGAGATTGGGGAATAGGTGGAGAAAGAGGAAAAGAGCAGAAGGTAGGGAGGTATTTAGAGTGAACTGCTTAAATGAGAAAGAAAAGGAGAAGAAGTATAAGAAGAATCTGAGAGAGGAGTGGGAGGAACTGAAGGATAGAATAGAACTAGGAGTGGAGGAGTAATGGGAATGGTTCAAGGAGGGAGTCATAAGGTGTGCAAAGATGATGTGTGGAACAAGAAGGACGGGAGGAAATAGAAGGAAGGGTACTGAGTGGAGGGATGAAGAAGCAAAGAAGGGTGTAGAAGAGAAGAAGCAGGCTTTCATAGATTGGTTACAAATTAGGACGAGGGAATCATATGAGAGGTACAAAGTAAAGAGAAGATAGATAAAACATAAGATAAAGGAGACAAAGAGGACAGCAGATGTGAAATGGGTAAGAGTATGACAGAAATTTTTGAAAGTAATAAGAATGTTTTGGAGAGAAATTAAGAGAAGAGGAAGCGAATCAAGTAGAGAAGAGAAGGTAAAAGGTGCAGATGGAGAGATGATAATGGAAGAGAAAGTAGTGAGAAAAAGATGGGTTGAGTATTTTTGGGAGTTGCTAAATGTGAAGGAGGATAGGGGAGGAAAGGTAGTTGCAGTGGGAGGCGCTAAGAAAAAGACCGTGATGAGTGAGGAAAATGGAGGAGAAATAAGGAAAGATGAAGTGAAGGCAGCTGTTAAGACGATAAGAGCAGATAAGGCACCTAGGTTGGATGGATGTCATACAGAATGTCTGAAAAAACGAGGTACAGTGATGGTGGACTGACTGGTGAGGTTATTTAATGTTTGTTTAAGAGAGGGTAGAATGCCAGAGGAATGGAGTGCCTGTATAATTTCACATTACAAGGGAAAAGGGGACAAGTGTGAGTGTAGCTGTTTTGGAGAGATCAATTTGTTAAGTGTAGTTGGGAAGGCTTATGGGAGGGTTTTGACTGAGAGGATTAGGATAGGAGCAGAGGCAGTAATTGGTGAGAAATAGTATGGGTTTAGGACAGGTAGGGGATGTGTAGATCAGATTTTTGTGGTAAGACAAATATGTGAGAAAGCT
>NC_134813.1:47723560-47731598 GCF_046742065.1 Oratosquilla oratoria
GACAGACAGACACGAAACCGCTTTTATTTATAAGACAACAAAATTTTTCGATGAAATGACTTTATTGATTCCTTGATGGAGAAATCCTTGCAAGATTGATATAACGTTGGAAATTTAGCGGCATGTTCTTGTTTTAAAAACACAACTTGCTTTTTGTTTTTCGACAGGTGCTGTTTTGTTATTTTTTTCGTTTCTGTAACCCATTTCCAAAAATGGCGGTTTCTTCGTTTCATTACTGCTGAAGTTTCAGGCATCTTTCACAGGTTGAATGCACACATGCCCTTGATATCACGTCGGGCCCTGCCAAAAAAATCGAATAGACCTTTACTCTCGGACAGGGGTCAGCGTGTCCGCATTCTGCCGGGTTCTGACGGATTGGGAAAACCGATTGGGTCACAAATGAAACCCGATTTCGATTTTTGCCGGATGTAAGATACAATAAAGAATCTTTGCGTATATAATAACTCAAAGACTGGTGGTGATAATTTGACCTAGAATGGCTAACCCTGATTCATCCTAGACCCACTAATACGGAACACATTACTACTCTAACTAGGCCCGTGATTGTAGAAAACATTAAGGTAATAGGACAAACTCTAAATACAAAAAGTCTGCAGATTCTTCAGGACACATTTAATGAACCTGTATTTACAGAACATCATGGTCATCTCGTTATCTATGAGACCTATTCCTTCGACGAGGGACGCAGCTAGACTAATGACATCATCCCCCCCCCCACCCAGACTCCTATTAACAGTAATTTTTGGAGGTACCTGATCCCCTGTCTGGCTTACATGAACCATACTCCAACATTTACCACTGCTTTTGAATATTTATATATTGTATATATACCCATTGTGCGTGAGTGTGTGTGTGTGTGTGTGTGTGTGTGTGTGTGTGTGTGTGTGTGTGTGTGTGTGTGTGTGTATGTATGTATGTTTGTATGTATGTATGTATGTATGTATGTATGTATGTATGTATGTATGTATGTATGTATGTATGTATGTATGTATGTATGTATGTGTGTATGTATGTATGTATGTATGTATGTATGTATGTATGTATGTATGTATGTATGTATGTATGTATGTATGTATGTATGTATGTATGTATGCTAATAAGAACACGGGTACGTGTGTTCACTTATGCAAAGTAGACCACTTGGAAAAAGGAAACTAACGAAGCAGAGCGCTTTCGTATATTACATCTTCAGTGCAACAAGTACTTGTTGCACTGAAGATGTAATATACGAAAGCGCTCTGCTTCGTTAGTTTCCTTTTTCCAAGTGGTCTACTTTGCGTATGTATGTATGTATGTATGTATGTATGTATGTATGTATGTATGTATGTATGTATGTATGTATGTATGTATGTATGTAGGCATATATGTATGCATGTATGTATGTATGTATGTATGTATGTATGTATGTATGTATGTATGTATGTATGTATGTATGTATGTATGTATGTATGTATGTATGTATGTATGTATGTATGTATGTATGTATGTATGTATGTATGTATGTATGTATGTATGAAATGTATGTATTTATGTATGTTGGTGTGTGTGTGTATGTATATGCATGTATGTATGCATATATGTATGTATGTATATATGTATGTATGTATGTATGTATGTATGTAATGTATGTATTGTATGTATGCATGTATGTATGTATGTATGTATGTATGTATGTATGTATGTATTTATGTATGTATGTATGAATGTATGTATGTATGTATGTATATATGTATGTGTGTATGTATGTATGTATGTATGTATGTATGTATGTATGTATGTATGTATGTATGTATGTATGTATGTATGTATGTATGTATGTATGTATGTATGTATGTATGTGTGTATGTATGTGTGTGTAAGAGGCCGGTAGATAGAGGTAGACATTTAAGTAGATAGAGGGGTAGGTGAAAAGATATGCAAATTTTATCACTTGGATGTTTTGAAAGAATACCTGATAGGAAGTGCAGAGTTGCATATTCTCGCTTGCCGTGTGGTGTTTTGTAAACATAGGTTAGGCTAGCGATAGAGTGCTGATGTGATGAAATGTAAACATATATGCCATGTTCCGCTTACGACAGATTGCTTGCGTAAACAGTATTGCTTGAGACAATATAAAAGTCTTTCTGATTGGAGGAAAGGGTGGAGCAGGAGAGAAATTATTGGCGCATGGTGGTAAAGTCACGCCCTTAAAGGATGACACTTATTTGTAACGTTCAAAGTCATTGGATGAATTAAATTGTGACGTCGGAGCAGACTTGACTTGGTGGGATGTACAAGGATCCCAAATGGGAGTCCCTTGGTGTAGATTGAACCAAGTGTATTTACTAAGAAGAAAGAAGATAAGAAATCGATATCTCAGTTTAATTCACCTCATGAAGAAACTTTAATAACTCGTGACCGAAGCTTTGATAGAAACATACTAAAGAGAAGGAAGAGGCATTGGCGGCAGCTAGGGATGAACTTTCTCCTAAGTAATTACAAGACTGGTGCAAGATAATTCTACGGTTCCACCAATCTACAATGCAAGCAACCATAACCAACGCGTATGCTAAATCCAAAGGACAATAAGACGTCTTCATACTACAAGTGGAATAAGGCAATCTTCAAGGCGATCATCTTCAAGACGATCAACATGGCAGTGAGCAAGGTCTGACGAGGGACGACGAGGTTGACGTACGTAAGGAAGACTACGTGGAGGCAGTCAAGTCAAATCAACTTACTGAAGGTATGAGTAACATTAATACTAACGTGCTAAAGCACGAAATACATACATCAAATATAAACATTCCCAAATTCATGAAGACACCTTAGGAGTTGATAAATTCCTTAACTTAATAGATACATTAATTGTAAGTAAAAATATAACAGATGAAAAAAGGAAAATATACATTTTAAAGGAGAATGTAGATACTGAGAAAGGTAGAGCTAGGTTTATCATAAATTTTCAGCAAATGGAAGATATCAAGCAATATGAAGCATGCAAGAAAATATTCATTAAACATTTTATGTCAAAATGTGATCAGAATCCTATCAGGTCTTTGATTAGAATAACCAAAAAAGTTATAACAAGTGAATCAGACACAGAATACTTACCTAGATTAGATAGATGGTCAAAAGACATGAATTCTATCTTGAAAAATTCAGATTGGATAGAAAAATCTAGTGGCAAAATGAAAGTTTCTCAGGTAATAAAATTGATCACATTTGGATTGTTGACTAAAAATAGTGACGAGTTAACGACAGAAAACTTGTATAAAGATATCGAGTCAGATATAAATTTAGGAGAGGTAGATTATCTATTACAAGGGTACAGTGAGACTAGAATAATAAATCCATATGTGATGACAGTGGGACAACAGAGGCACTCTAGAGGAGAGTATAAGATAACCGAATTAGGACATAGAAAGTTAAAAGTCCTTCCGGGGATACTAGAATTATATGTTTTAATTGTAATACTTGGGGACATAAAGCACAAGACTGTTATTATGGAATTATTTGTAGAAATTGCAAATATGAGGGTCATGATGAGTTTCAGTGTAGAAACCCACCTTTCTGTATGCATCACCAAAGAATAGGCCATAAAACCCATGAATGTAGTAATTTTCGTATGCACCAGGAAACAAGAGGAAAACCCCCAGACACAGAATATACCAATATTCTAGAAATCACCATATATATATAAATAGACAGTATTGTGTTGAGGATAAGAGTGACAGAAAGATGAAAGGAAACTCCAACATCAAATATAGTAATAAACTGACAATTACAATTGGAAGGACTTCTGTAGGACCTCTCATTGCTGGTAGAGTGTTCAATAAACCTATTCAAATATTTATTGGTACAGGATCTGTAGTTAATGTTATAACTAGTAGCGTTTTAAACCAGTTGAAACCAGGTGTGAAAATCTTGAAACCAATCCATTACTCATTGCAAGGAGTAACTGGAAATCAGTTAAAAACATTAGAGAATGTTGAACTAGGAGTTATCTTATATACAAATGAACATTTGCACATTCCAGTGATAGCTGTAAATGAATCTGTTTTTTTTTTTCAGGAGATTTATTGATAGGATTTGCAACTATGAGAAAATGGAACATGGTCATATGTCCTGCCGACTTATGGATCTTATTGAAATTACAGTTAATCCCATTTTTAAATCAACCAGACTTGAGACCAGTAACAGGAATCAATGAATCTCTAGGAATAGATAGGAAAGATAACATTTTTACTTTAGACAGCGAGATCGAGCGGTCCAGACCAACAAAAAGTAAAGCTACATATAGGGAACCCAACTCAGGTATTCAAAAAATCCCAGAAATTACTAATTCATCAAATATAAATGAAGCCTTGCAAATTGTGGAAGGTGGCGTAATAAAATCGAGGTTATTACATTCCAGAAGCAATTAACAGGATATATGTGCTGTTGAAAGGAGTCACTGTTGACTCTGAAATTTTAATCCTCCCAGAATCAATTAGATTAAAAGGTTTGAAATTGGACTCAGGGATTTATGAGTCAAATAAGAGCATGGTAGAAATATTAACGATTAAGACTTTGAATAAAGATGTAGTTTTAAGGAAAGGTACACAAATAGGATGTTTTCAGGTGTGCACAAAACCCATTAAGATTTTAAATGAGAGTACTGAGGAGGTGGAATTACAAATTTCATCAATCTGTTCAGTTCAGGAAGAAATAGACTTAGGAAAGAAATACAAGAATCAACTAGAACCTACTAATTGCCCTGAGTCGGATGAAAGTTTAGTTGCTTTGCTCGTGAAGTACAATAAAGCAATTACTTTGCTGGGAGACGCCTTAGGCAAAACAACTTTTTTAAAACATCAGATTAAATTAAAACTAGGAACACAACCTATTTACATACCCGCCTACAGAGCTCCTCACTCTAAATTAGCAGTAGTAGATAAATGGATCACTAGACTGTTATCGCAGGATATTATTGAACATAGTAGAAGTGAGTGGAACTTTCCTTTGATTTTGATGCCAAAATCAGATGGTACTATGCACCCAGTTATTGGTCATAGTGAATTGAATAAGCACACCTTACGTGACAGGTTACCATAACCAGTAATGGGGTACATTCTCAGAAGTTTGGGAACTGAGAATAGAAAATTTAGCACTATAGATATCAAATCTGCTTTTTGGCAAATAGAGTTGCATGAAGACTCACAAAAGTTCACAGCATTTTCTACTCCAGTGGGACATTATGAGTTCAAACGAATGCCATTTGGGTTATGTAATAGTCCATTAACTTACATGATATTAATGACTTAGATGGGTTGATAGGAAACACTGCCAGTGTATTCCTAGATGACATTTTAATAGTTTCCCAGACAGTGGTTGAGCCCTTTAAGAAATTAGATTTGATAATATCAAGGCTAGTTGAAGAAGGATTTAAAATGATACTTTAAAAATGTAAGTTCTTTATTTGGGACATAAGATAGACAGACATGGACTTAGTACAGTGAATTCAAAGGTTGAAACAGTAAAGAATTTTCCAGTTCCAAACAATGTAGAAAAAGTTAGAACTTTCTTGGGATTGACAGGATATTGTAGAACATTTATTCAACGATATACTAACATTGCTAATCCATCAAGTTCTTTGTTGAGGAAGGACTCAAAGTTCATGTGGGGACCTGCACAACAACAAGCTTTTGACAAGTTGAAAGATAAACTCACGAGTTCTCCAATTTTAATATTTCCAGACTATGACAAATAATTCATTCTTTGCACTGATGCATCTGACATAGGATTAGGAGGAATACTTATGCAAGAGAGAAATGGAACTTTGAAACCAATAGCTTATACTTCAAGACTTTGTAATAATGCAGAGAGAAACTACTCTATAACAGAAAGAGAAACATTGGCAGTGATATATTCATTAGAAATTTTTAGAGATATGATATTGTAGACAAATGAGAAGTATGTTAGTGATTGCTTTAGGAGCTCTTGCTGGATTGGGAATATTCAATTTTGCCTTCCTTGCTGACTTAAAATTTTCCATGAATAAATTGAATGAGAAGGTTGCAAAATTTGATAATTTACAAACAAGTGTAAAGAACATTGAGGAAATGATCTCTGGAATTACAGATAACTTAGAGAATCTCAGTTTAAAACAAAGTGAACAGGAGCATACAATACTTCTTTTCTTACTACTTAATAATATGCATTTGAAATTATCTGAGATGCAAATTCAATTGCAACCTTTTGTGCAAGATTTAGTTCTAGGAAATTCTGGTCAAGTAACCTCTTCTCCCAATACCTCAACTTATAAGAATAATCAACTCAGCAAAGAAGGATTGGAACTTTAAACCTTTCTTTGATAAAGCTAATGTGGCATTCTATTACCCTTTATCAACTGCATATTTAAATGTTTCCTCAGTGATAATAGAAATTCCTTTTTCTTCTAATCTTAGATTCAACCTGTATAAATTGATACCCTTCCCTGTGGAGGTAAATGGTTCATTATATGAAGTGGATGTTCCAGTTGTAGATCCATTCAACTACATCCTTTCTGTAGACAACCTAAAGGAGAGTATGATCTCTAATAATTAATTAGATTATTGTAGAATAGTTAATAAGAATCTTTACCTTTTCCATTCTTCACTTTTTGTGTTTCGTGAAGCTTTGAAAACTCTTGTAAAGCTTCTCTGGTTAGAAATGTGTCTGTGATAATAAGTGTCATTACAAGAAAATTTTTGTAGACCAGATTTCTCATAGCATACAAGGTTTCCATTATCTATTTTTTCCTAATAAGACAAACATTTCTATAAATTGTCCAGATTTAAGTCCTAAATTGAAATTGGTTGAAGGTCTTATCTCAGTTTTTGACACCTGCGAATTATATGGAGACGCATTTTCCACTATTGCTAATACCCTTAAAACAATGCATTTAACTGAAGATTCATATATTTCAACCTTCAACTTCACATTACCCGAAAACTCTCCCCTTTGAAAATTAAGAGATCATTGTCAAGATCTCCCTCAAATGATTATTCTACCAATTATATATTTATTCTTGATGTCCTCTTTTCTTCATTGTTGTTGTCTGCACTGATTTTATTTTTTTTATTCAGGAGATTGTCTCTGTTTAACCCCATTAGCGATGTCTTGGCTTGAACTATTATTGCGCATTTCTGAAGGGTTGCTTATTTTTTTTATATGTGTATAGTTGATATGTTTTACTGATACCATTTTACCAATTCATGCAAGGGTAGATTAGCCTCATATGGATGATGATTTCCAAGTATATACTAGCGAGGCCTGTATGAGGGTAGTAGTTATAATTGGTCAGGACGACCAAAGGGGAGCTACCGAGCCCTGTAAGAGGCCGGTAGATAGAGGTAGACATTTAAGTAGATAGAGGGGTAGGTGAAAAGATATGCAAATTTTATTACTTGGGTGTTTTGAAACAATACCCTATAGGAAGTGCAGAGTTGCATATTCTCGCTTACCGTGTGGTATTTTGTAAACATAGGTTAGGCTAGCGATAGAGTGCTGATGTGATGAAAATGTAAAATACGTATATAGCCATGTTCCGCTATACGGAAACAGATTGCTTGCGCAAACAGTATTGACTTGAGACAGTATAACAGTCTTTCTGATTGGAAGGAAAGAGTGGAGCAGGAGAGAAATTATTGCCGCATGGATGGTAAAAGTTCAACGCCCTTAAAAGGATGGAACACTTATTTGTAAAAAAAAATAAACGTTCAAAGTCCATATGGATGAATTAAATTGAGACGTTGGAGTCAAGACTCCTGTGACTTGGTTGGGGAATGTACAAGGATTCCAAGTGGGCGGGTCCCTTAGGTGTAGGAATTGATTGACCAAGGTGTATTTACTAAAGATGAAAGAAGATAAGAAATTCGAATATCTCAGTTTAATTCACACCCATCAAGAAATACTTTAATATCTTGTGACCGAAGCTTTGATAGAAAACGTTACAAAAAGACGAAGGATAATAGCATGGGACCTAGCAATGTGTGTGTGCATGCGTCCGTGCATT
>NC_134813.1:47734598-47742098 GCF_046742065.1 Oratosquilla oratoria
CCCAGCCAATTGTTCCATCATATCCGTAACCTTTCTTGTTTCCAGAGAATAGGTTTACCTTCTCCTTAACCTTTCCTAATATTCAGTAGCTTCCCTCCCCCTTCCTCCCTTCCTCTCCCTCACTCAGTTATGTGTATTACGACTATGTACTTAAAAAAAAAACTATGACAAGCGAAAAGTTATACTAATAAAAGCTCCTTCATCACATGGTATTTATTTCAAAAGACTTGTCGGCAACTGCCAATTTCATGCATATACATATACATATACATATACATATACATATACATATACATATACATATACCACAGAGTTGGAGAAATGTAGTAACACAATTTATATATCACAACTAACACCACAGTTGGACGAAAGAAAGAGTTGCGTAAGCGGAACTATATATTTCGATTGCTACCTGCAATCCTCTTCAGTAGTACAAAGTGGCAGGGAGGAGGCTATCTTAAGTAGCAACCTCTTACAAAAGAAAGGGAACACGAGAAAATACAGAACATCACTGCCCCAACCCTAGTTGACCTGAGGCTGGACACGAGGTCGGGTCAGGGGGGAGGGGGGAGGAAGGCTTGTTGACAATATTTTTTGGTGATGAATAGTCCTGAAAATGATGTCTGGGTCCATTGACCCTTGGAAATATTCATCGTGGGCAAGATAATCAGATTTAATGTTGATTCCACCAATTTTTCCTTTCTGAAACCCACACCCTGATTTGTTAAATGAGATCAGATTTCTCCCAGTCCATCGGTGATTTAAATTTATTTTTTTTTTTTTTTTTTATCACAAAAAAAAAAACGTGCTTGAAACACATGCTGAAATTTATTTGGCCATATCTATCGACCTTTTGTGTTCATTTAATCCTTGTACGGTAGGTCTCTTCCCGTCTGGGCCAATGTAAGAAAAAAGGTTACAATCTTTACATGGAAGGGGAGTAAAACACCTGGGGATATTGTTCTTCCAGAGGTTGAAGGACAGAACATTATCCCAGGTGTGTTTACTCCCTTTCCATGTAAAGATTGGTAACCTTTCTTACATTGGCCAGACGGGAAAGAGACCTACCGGACAAGATTAAATGAACACCAAAAGGTCGATTAAGAGATATGGCACAAATAAATTCAGCAGTGCTTTCAACACGTTGATAAATTAAATCCAAAATACCGGATGGACTGGGAGAAATCTGTATCTCATTTTACAAATCAGGGGGTGTTGGGTTTCAGAAGGAAAACTGGGTGGAAATCAACATTTAATTGATTATCTGCCCACGATGAATATTTCCAAGGGTCAATGGACCCCAGACATCATTTCAGTGACTATAGTCATCACCAAAAATATAGTCAACAAGCTTCCTCCCCCTCCCCCTGACCCGACCTCGTGTCAGCCTCAGGGTTCAACTAGGGTTGGGGCAGTGATTGTGTCTGTAAATTTTCTCGTGTTCCCCTTTTCTTTGTAAGAGGGTTTGCTACTTAAGATAGCCTCCTCCCTGCCACTTTGTACTACTGAAGAGGATTGCAAGGTAGCTAATCGAAATATATAGTTCCGCTTACGCAAAACGTCTTTTCTTTTCGTCCGGACTGTGGTGTTAGAAGTTGTGTGATATATCATATTACATATACATATACATTATATTATGTATATATATATATACATATAACATATATATATATATATATATTATAATACACACACACACACACACACACAACCACACACACAAACACCCCACACACAACACAACCTACATTATGTATGTATGTATGGTATGTATGTAAGATGTATGTATGTTTGTATGTATGTATGTATGTCGTATGTATGTATGTATGTATGTTATATTTGGCACGCGTCCCCCACGAAAAGACTACTAAAACTAAATTAGCTTCACTCGGAATAAGTGGTAGCCTATTAAATTGGACTAGTAAATGCTGGAATGGTCGAAAATGGAGAGTTGTTTTAAATGGAAAAACTTCTGGATGGAAAAATGTTACAATAGGAGTTCCTCAGAGTTCTGTACTTGAGCCTCTTCTATTCATACTATATATAAATGATATAGACCATGGGCTAAAATCTACTGTTTCCAAATTTGCTGATGATACAAAACTGTGCGGAATGGCAAATAATCACTTAAACCAATTAGATATTCAAGAAGATTGAGATAAAGTACAGCTAAGGTCTGAAAAGTGGCTAATGAAATTTAACACAAGTAAATGCAAGGTAATGGACATAGATAAAAATAACAGTAAGTACGATTACAAGTTATTTGGAAATTCGTTAACAAAAGGGCACTGTGAAAAAGATCTCAGCGCAATTATCAGTAACGACCTCAAATCATCGAAACAGTGTATTTTAGCCCCTGAGAAAGCAAATATGATTTTAGGACTGATTGTGCGACTTTTTGAATTCAAAAGTTCATCACTCATTAACAAGCTATATAAATCGTTAGTTCGTCCACATTTGGAATATGCTGTTTCCGTATGGTCAATGAATCTCATTAAAGACAATGACATGTTGGAAAAAGTGCAACGACGAGCCACAAAACTGATTCCAAATATAAAAAATAAATCATACGATAATTGATTAAAACTTATAAATCTATTTTCCCTAAAAAAAACGTTACCTTGCATTTACTTGACGGTCTTTAAGATTCTAAAGGGACAAAATTTTCACACTGAATGAGAATCAGACAAGAAACAATGGTCTCAAACTGTCCGGAAATAGATTTCATTTGGAAGTGGGTAGAAAGAACCTCGTCAACCGTGTAGTTAATGAGTGGAATAAACTTCCTACAGAGGCAGTGCAATGTAGTTCAGTTCGAAGCTTTAAGAATCATTTAGATAATCACCTAAGCAAGATGCTGTAATGATTATCATTTACTTTATACTATTTGTTTATTTGTTTTGTTATCATTTGTCTGTTTGTTTGTTATTATTTGCTTAAGTCTCATCTATTATTAGTTATATGTCAATTTATTATCATTTACTATTTACCTGTTTATTTATTATCTAACTATACCTATGCATTTATTTATGTATTTCATTTATTATTTACATTATTATAATTTTATTTTTTCATTTATTTATCATTATTATGATTTTTTCTCATCCGATCTAGTTATGTACCAAAAGGTCTCCTATCGGCATGCTCCGCCTTTGTAATCCTTTATATATATGGTAGATTGAAATTTGACTCAATAATTTATTTATCTTTAAAAACATATCACCTGGTTAACTTCCTAGTGTACATAATTTAAGAATCGCTGTCATAATGCATAAGGTATATTCATCTTTATCTCCAGAATGGGTTCCTGCAAGGGGTTGGAGACTCATCTGCGCGAGGTTTTGTTTTAAGCGAAAGAGAATACTCTTGCATTAGTCAGAACAATATTTGTCAAAGGGTTATAATACTAAAGGTGTAAATCGAATAGCCATAGCCCCTTCGGAACACGTCATTTCTCTCATGTGAATAAAATCGCCTGGCATGGCAAAATATATGAAATTGTTGGCATAGTATTTGGTTGAGGGTAAGACGAAATCTGATACCTGTTCACACAGTTCTCGCTTTCAGTGATAAAGGAGAAAAGAATTTGGCGAGTGAAACATATATCAGGAAGTTTGGATCAGATGAGAAAAATGACTGAGGCAAGATCTTAGTTCATGTTACTGGAAAAGTCTGGTGAATATATAGTTTGAAAAGTGTGTAGGTGGACTTTGAGAATGACAGCGGATTTTTCAATTTTCACTGACTAGAAACCCGTACCAACCCTTTGTCTGTTAATAGTTTTTGAGTCCTGCAGTAGATCTCCCTAGGAAGAAAATGTGGAATATTGTTTGTTTTATCTTAACATGAGTTTCCACGTTATCTGCTTAACCCGAACGTCGCCGGCGAATGTTGTATATACTCCCCTCCCCCTCAGCGTTGGAGCCAAAATGGATTATTTCATTGCTGAAATCAACTCAAAATGACGTAAAACCAGCAAATATTACTTATTTTGATTTACCTTAGCCTAGAAGTGGAGAAGCTGGGTCGATTTTTTCGAGGTATGCGTGCGAAAATTCTTCCGGGAGGAAAATAAATGTCGATCACGACGTGATTCAAGACTATCGTAAATCACACATACACATAAACACACATGTACGCACGCACACACACACACATTCACAGTAATGAAAAGATATGGTATCTCATTCCTTTTGTTTCGCTTACTCTCCTAAGGGGCATACCGTTTTGATTTAACTGCCAATGGTTCACTCAACTCAGGGCCCATGCCCGTACATAAAAAGTTAATGTGATTAGTGTCATTAGTTATTGGAAAACTCGTGGCGTCACATCGGATGTCAGTCGCGCAGGCGTGACCTAATTCGCAAGATAAAGAGTAAGGTCATTGAGGCCTTGCAATCAGAGTAAGAGCAACTTAATTCCATACCATTTTTCGCACTGCCCGAAATTGTAGCATATTTTTCAAGTTAATACCTCATGGAGTGAGAGAGAGTGGAAGAGAAAGTGAGAGACCGAGAGCAAGGAATATATATATATATATATATATATATATATATATATATATATATATATATATATATATATATATATATATATATATATATATATATATATATATATATATAATGTCCCAGGTGATTTTATATACCCCCACGATAGAATTTGGACAAAAGAGTGTCTTTTTCAATCAATGCTTATTTTTTGGTTCTAATCCACTCTTCAGCTGGAACCTACATTTCAGTGACATGTCACCTTATCATATATAGAGTACTTGAATGTTACTAATAGACAGCTATCATCTAAGGCCCCTGGAAATATATATCTTTCATACTGATGTATTACGCTTTAGATTATGTTCTGAGTATTGTTAATAACAAAGAAGTTCTGCTCAAAATATTTCATTTTTGTGAAGAATCCTCGGGTAGCAATCAGAAGCAGCCGATGGAAAGTGTTCTGCGGCCTTCCTTAGAAGATGTGACTAAAAGAAAACCAAATTATTAATTTTTTCCTTTTTTGTGTGTGTGTACGCTTTTCTAATAGTCGTGGCAGGTTTATAACTTTTCTTGCGGAAGGTGCGATCTTTATCTCGATTACCTTTTCTTGTTACCAGACCTCTCGTTGCAAGTAACCTGTTGGCTTCGTGTCCATATTTGAAGGACTATCCACAATGGACTACAATGGCAAAGCACACCGACATAAGACCTTTTGGTATATAAATAGACTGGATACGGAAGAAGAATAAAAATGTATGCACACAGTCAAAGATGTAAATGAAACAAACAAAAGAAATAACCAAACATATGTTACAACTTACTGTTTACATGTTTATCCATTTCAATCTTTAAGTTTCGTATTGCAATTCGGTTCACCACATTTCGGCTGACGAGGGCAAGCGTTTGGGGTGAAAAGAAAGAATGAATTTGTTACTCACATATGGTAGAGGCTGCAGGGGAAGAGAAATGTTTGGGCATGAGGAAACGAAGAGGAAAGAGGGTAAAGCAAGGGGGAGAGGACAATGAGTTAAGAGAGAGAGACAAAGGGAGAAAGAATAAGGTAGTTAAGGAAGAATAGGAATTGTAAAAGAAAGAAGAAGGACAAGGAGAAAATGGAACATGGAATACCCGAGGAAACAAATGACACAGGAAGAAGATGCAGGAAAAGGTAAAAGAGAAAAGAAATGAAATAATTTGCAAAGTAAGTAAAGAAAAAGCCTGGAATTTCGGACGGAAGAGAGAGAGAGAGAGAGAGAGAGAGAGAGAGAGAGAGAGAGAGAGAGAGAGAGAGAGAGAGAGAGAGAGAGAGAGAGAGAGAGAGAGAGAGAGAGAGAGAGAGAGAGAGAGAGAGAGAGAGAGAGAGAGAGAGAGAGAGAGAGAGAGAGAGAGAGAGAGAGAGAGAGAGAGAGAGAGAGAGAGAGAGAGAGAGAGAGAGAGAGAGAGAGAGAGAGAGAGAGAGAGAGAGAGAGAGAGAGAGAGAGAGAGAGAGAGAGAGAGAGAGAGAGAGAGAGAGAGAGAGAGAGAGAGAGAGAGAGAGGAGAGAAAGAAAGAGAGGAAAGAGAGAGAGAGAGAGAGAGGGAAGGAGAGAGAGAGAGAGAGAGAGAGAGAGAGAGAGAGAGAGAGAGAGAGAGAGAGAGAGAGAGAGAGAGAGAGAGAGAGAGAGAGAGAGAGAGAGAGAGAGAGAGAGAGAGTAAAGTATTAACAATGTATAAGCTTTGATTGGAGATATGCCTCATTGGTCTGGTTATTGAGGATAGGTTACTTTTACCTAAACTTTTTAGAGCATTGAGAATGTAATAAAGATTACAAAGGATTACAAAGGCGGAGCATGCCGACAGGAGACCTTTTGATCCATATCTAGGTCGGATGCGAACAAAAAAATCATATTAATAATAGATGAATACATAAAAACTATAATAATGTAAATAACAAATAAAATACATAAATAAATGCATAGGTATAGTTAAATAATAAACAAACAGGTAAATAGTAAATAGTAATAAATTGACATATAACTAATAATAAATGAAAATCAGACAGACAAATGATAACAAAACAAAAACAAATAATATAAGATAAATTATAATCATTACAGCATCTTACTTAGGTATTTATCTAAATGATTCTTAAAGCTTCGAACTGAACTACATTGCACTACCTGTGCAGGAAGTTTATTCCATTCATTAACCACACGTTTGGCAAAGTTGTTTCTACCTACTTCCAAATTGAATCTATTTCCGGACAGTTTGAGACCATTGTTTCTTGTCTGATTCTCATTCAATGTGAAAATTTGGTCACTTTTGATGTCAATTCCCTTTAAAATCTTAAAGACCTGTATCAAGTCACCTCTGAGTCTACGCTTTTTTAGGGAAAACAGATTCATGTGTTTTAGTCGATTTTCGTATGATTTATTTTTGATATTTGGAATCAGTTTTGTGGCTCGCCGTTGTACTTTTTCCAGTCTGTCAATGTCTTTAATGAGATTCATTGACCATACGGAAACAGCATATTCCAAATGTGGACGAACTAACGATTTATATAGCTTGTTAATGAGTGATGGACTTTTGAAATCAAAAGATCGCGCAATCAGTCCTAGAATCTTATTTGCTTTCTCAGAGGCTGAAATACACTGCTTGGATGATTTGAGGTCGTTACTGATAATTACGCCGAGATCTTTTTCACTATCCACTTTTGTTAACGATTTTCCAAATAACTTGTAATCGTACTTACTGTTATTTTTACCTATGTGTATTACCTTACATTTACTTGTGTTAAATTTCATTAGCCACTTTTCAGACCATTGCTGTAATTTATCTAAATCTTCTTGAATATCTAATTGGTTTGAGTGATCATTTGCCACTCCGCACAGTCTTGTATCATCAGCAAATTTGGAAACAGTAGATTTTAGTCCATGGTCTATATCATTTATATATACTATGAATAGCAGTGGCCCAAGAACGGAACCCTGAGGAACTCCACTTGCAACACTTTTCCATCCAGAAGTTTT
>NC_134813.1:47747098-47749598 GCF_046742065.1 Oratosquilla oratoria
AGGTAAATGCAAAGGTAGTGGGTCAGGGATTGGAGATGGTTAAAGAAAATGGAGAAAAGTGGGAGGTGAGCCAGCTGTTGTTTGCGGACGACACTGCGTTTGTGGCAGGATCGGAGGAGGGATTGAGGAATTTGGTGACAGAGTTTGGGAGAGTATGTGATAGAAGAAAGCTAAAGATAAATGTGGGTAAAAGTAAGGTGATGAGATGTACAAGGGATGAAAGTGGCAGTAGACTGAAAATGAGCATTAAGGGAGAGCGACTGGAGGAAAGGGATAGTTTTAGATACTTGGGGGGTGCAAATGTGGCAGGAAAAAGTGGAGTGAAGGTGGAGGTAGAATGTAGATTGAGAGAAGCAAGTAAATGCTTTGGTGGATTGAAGAGTGTAATGAGGAATAGACATTTGGGAATGGATACTAAGAGGAGACTGTATGAAGGAGTGATTGTGCCAACAGCACTGTATGGGGCAGAAACATGGAACATAAGAGAGGAAGAGAGAAGGAGTTTGAATGTGTTTGAGATGAGGTGTCTGAGAAGTATGATGGGGGTTACTAGGCTAGATAGAGTGAGAAATGAGGAGGTGAGGAGGAGAACGGGGGTGGAAAGTCAGTTAGGAGATAGGGTTGATGAAAGCGTATTAGGATGGTTTGGAGACATGGAAAGGATGAGTGAAGAAAGACTAGTAAAAGAGGTATGGAAGGCAGATGTGGAGGGAGTGAACATGAGGGGACGTCCTAGAATGAGGTGGATGGATGGGGTGAAGGGTGCTTTGGGGAAGAGGGGAATGTCTGTTGAGGAAGGACGGGAGAGGACAGAAGACAGGGGTGAATGGAGAATGGTTGTATATGGATGATGTTGTGATAGCATGAGGTGGAATGGGCGGGGGGATGGGGGTGAGGTAGTATGTGTGAGCAAAATTTGACGCAGCCCGAAGGGATTTCTACCCGTCTTCTGCTTTTATGCATGGGGGGAAGTAGAGGGGGGGGTCGCCGATTTAATGAAGCGGCCTTGCTGTGGATGTGGTGTCTTGCGACACTACTTCTGACCCAGGGCAGTGGACAGGGTGCAGGGATGACCCGTCATCCGGGAGGTGCTAAGATAAGAGGGAGGGTGGAGGGGTGTGGAATGTATTCAGGGATGGAATAGGTGGGAATGATTTTATGCCTTTCCTTTTTGGCTACCTCCCTTGTAAGGGGAAAAAAGCCTTGGTGTATGTATGTAAATATATATAATATATATATATATATATATATATATATATATATATATATATATTAACAACTGCGCATTCGGCGCTACAAAGCTTCTTAAGTAGACTTTCAAGTCTTTTGAACGTGGATTTCCGGTTATCACAGGACAGACGGAATAATAGATTTCCAGTGGACATTAGGAACTTTAGTTGAGAAAGAATGTACAGACGTTTCGCTAAACGCAGTTAGCATTTTCAATGTAATAGAGACAGAGAGTACAGGACATAATAAACATAGAAAGAAAGCTCTGGGAGAGGTCACGACGTAGTATACAAATTTTCCTGCCCCCTAGAGGACTGTACGCCTCTCGACTGCTACGTTGGCCAAACGAGAACGACATTGTCGAGAAGAATGTCTTCCCACTTGTCAAGTGGAGGCTCCAAACTACACCTACTAGAAAAACACAACACACAAATCACAAGAAAACTTCTAGAAGGCAACACCAAACTACACCTACTAGAAAAACACAACACACAAATCACAAGAAAACTTCTAGAAGGCAACACCGTCATTCTCGCCAAGGAATCAGGAAAGTCTAGACTTTTCTTCCTGGAAACACTTATTATACGAGACATACAACCAACTATTAACAGACAAGTGGAAGCCCCTACATTACTCCCCAGCATGAAGCCCCTCCCTAGGACTAGTAGCCCTCTCAACCACAACAACACACCTTCCAATCACACCGACACCCAAGTCCCTCTCCGACGTTCCGCCAGACTGATAGAGAGGACACTTGGCCCTCAACGGACATCTGCCCCACAGTAACAAAATCCCACACATGTATGTGACCTCTCCCCGTGTCTTACGTCGTGACCTCCCCCCGTGTCTTACGTTGTGACCTCTCCCAGAGCTTTCTTTCTATGTTTATTATGTCCTGTACTCTCTGTCTCTATTACATTGAAAATGCTAACTGCGTTTAGCGAAACGTCTGTACATTCTTTCTCAACTAAAGTTCCTAATGTCCACTGGAAATCTATTATTCCGTCTGTCCTGTGATAACCAGAAATCCACGTTCAGAAGACTTGAAAGTCTACTTAAGAAGCTTTGTAGCGCCGAATGCGCAGTTGTTTTTAACAAAACATGTTTAAAAGAAAACCTGCTGCCAAGATTCACACACATATATATATATATGTATACATGGGTTATACAGTGTAGTGTATTTCAATCTCTGAGAAAGCAAATAAGATTCTCGGACTGATTGCGCGATCTTTTGACTTCAAAAGTCCATCTCACATTAACAAGCTCTATA
>NC_134813.1:47754598-47757098 GCF_046742065.1 Oratosquilla oratoria
ACTTATTTATTTATTTAACTATTTATATATATATATATATATATAAATATATATATATATATATATATATATATATAAATATATATATATATATATATATATTCATTTACCTATTTATTTATCTGTTTATTTATTTTTCATTATTATTTATTTTATTATTACTGTTATTATTTTTACTATATGTTTTTGATGCATCTGTGGAGTGGGGAGGGGGATGATGATTATGCGACCGTGCTCTTATGAGTTTCGTTAAAGATAACTAAATGGGGCGGAGTAAAAGAACTAGGTGTTCTCCACCCTGTACTTTTCTTCTACGAAATATCAAAACATAAAGATGTTTGAGAAGAAAACTCTAACTAAATACTTATCAACTGGCTTATTAAATTTGCGTGGATCTTATTAATGTGAGAGTAAAAGGAATGAGATTGCTGGTAATCATATAAAAAAGCTATAAATGTTATAATTGAGTGGAAACAAATTGGAACGGATGTGAGCTTCAGATTAGGAGTGTAGTGGAGAGGTGTCATGAGGAAAGAGGGGGCGGGGAAGTGAAGGAGTGACACTCCTGGTAAGTGATGAGTCAGTTATATGCACTGTAGAGTGAGGGGAAATGTCTTCGAGGGTGGTGTGGGCAAAGGTGAAACTAGAATAGGAGATATGGATTTTAGTAAGTCCCTGCGGTACTGACTGTGAGAAAAATGAAAAGAAGAAAGAAATTCCTTATATATATCTAAATAAGTGTAGAGAAAAAACTGGGAGGAATAAAAGGGTTGTGGTACTTGGGATCTCAATGCACTGAAACGAAAATTATGATAATGGAAACAGCGTTTAAGAAAGCATTGAAAGAGTTGGAAACTGTGTAAGGCACCTAGGTTAGCTGGGTATCACGTGGAGTATCTTATGAAGGGAGGAACAGTAATAATGGATTGATTGGTGAGGTTGTTTAATTTGCGCCTAAGGAAGGAAAATGTGCTAAAGGACTGGAGGATTGTATTTATAATTCCACTATAGAAAGGAAAAAGGTAAAAATATGAATGTATTAACTTAAGAGGGATTAGTCTGATATGTGTAATTGAAAAGCATATGTGAAGGTGTTAATTAAGAGGATTAGAAGGATCTAGAAATGGTAGAAGGCATGTTGATCAAAAATGTAGGAAGGCAAGTATGTGAGAACTTTTTGGGAAAAGGGAATGATGTCTTACATTTTTTTATTATTATTATTATTATTATTATTAAATTGGTAGAAACCGTATAACAGGGTTGAAAAGTATTGTGGGATGTACTACATATATTTAGGGTAGGGGAAAGGCTGCTAAGGGAGGGAAAAATATTTACATGTGTAATAGAGTTTGTGTTACAATAAAAAAAAATGTTTAAAGTGAAGGTGGGGCTGCGCCATTATTGTGTAATATAACTTTTTTATACGGGTGCGGTGGTACGGAAGGTACACGCAGGGGTGATTGGTGGGGTTTGAAACTGGTAAGTAAAAAAGTCGGAGGTGAGGCAGTTGTTTTCGGATAACATTGCGCTTGCAGCTCCGTCAAAGGAGGGGCTTAAGCAGCTAGTAAAGAGTTTGGAAAGGTATGTGAGAAGAGAAAGCTAGAAATAAGTGTGTGCAAAAGAAAGGTGAAGAGATGTACGAGGACAGAGGATATTCAAATGACAGGTGTGGTTCTACACAGTAGGATTTACATTTCTTGCACTATTTTGATATAGATATTGTAGCAAATTATTTTATATATTCCATTCCTCTGTGCTAGGACAAACTCTTATCTCCAAGATAAATATCTTACAAAAGAAAATATTGGTTGGTTGGTTAAGCATTTGCTTACTAAAATCTGGTGTTAACAGTAAATATTCAGAGGTAAGTATGTTTCTACATCAGTGAACTCACTTGATGCCGTATTCAGAAAACATGCACCATCTAACCTTACACGAAAAGTTCTCTGTGTTTTCACCCTGACATGCAAGGACATGTCTGGGCAAAGTCGGGCCATGTTCGCGTGACAGAAAAGAACACAGCAACGGCCCTGTGGTCTCCCCTGTGGTTCTCAAACAAGGTAGGGAGTATGCACAGTACAATGTCACAGGTATTGACAAACTAATTGAAGAACAAATATTATCTGCATCATGATACAAGATTACGCAGCCGTGTTACGATGACTGCGACCATCTTGATACCGTTTGGGTCTATCGAAGCTGCTTAAACATTTTCTTTGCTCGAGGATTTGTTATCAACTGTTCCCTGTTTATTCAATTTTCCACCCCTGCTCTTCATCTTCATCATCTTCCTTTTATTATTATAATTTTTCTTCTTCTTCTTCTTCTTCTTCTTCTTCTTCTTCTTCTTCTTCTTCTTCTTCTTCTTCTTCTTCTTCTTCTTCTTCTTCTTCTTCTTCTTCTTCTTCTTCTTCTTCTTCATCTTCATCTTCTTCTTCTTCTTCTTCTTCTTCTTCTTCTTCTTCTTCTTCTTCTTCTTCTTCTTCTTCTTCTTCTTCTT
>NC_134813.1:47762098-47767098 GCF_046742065.1 Oratosquilla oratoria
AACAGAAAGAGAAACCTTAGCAGTGATATATTCATTAGGAAGTTTTAGAGATATGATACTAGGATATCCAATCGGAGTGTGGACTGATCATACAGCTATTAAGAATTTATTCAGGCATAAGAATCCTAGGGGCAGATTAGACAGGTGGTTTACTACATTTCAGTGTCATGAGGTCAAGTTTGAATATGTTTTGGATAGAAAGAATGTTTCAGCAGATACACCATCTAGAAATATTAGCCAACCAACGTCAAGGTTGATCAGTTTCATCTGCAGTATAGATGAACTGGTAACATTAGATGAGGAAATGATAATAAGGGAACAAAGAAAAGATAAGCCTTGGGAAAAAGTAGTCCAGGATCTGATGAACCCAAGAGGTATTCCTCAAAAACTACCATAAGGGTATAAGGTAGAGAAATTTTGTTTGACCAATGGACTTTTGTATAGAAAAAACAGTTGTAAGTGGGAAAGATATTTCTAAAGGCCCAGTGAATCAGTTGGTAATTCCACAAACTCAAGAGGTATTAAAGTTACTTCATGACAGTGATTGTAGTTCACATCCAGGAAAAGATATAACTTATAGACAAGCACAGCTTAAATACTTTTGGCTAGGTATGAAGATATATATGTATGTATGTATATATATATATATATATATATATATATATATATATATATATGTGTGTGTGTGTGTGTGTGTGTGTGACTATATAGAAAATTGCTTGCAATGTGCTAAGTAAAAGGAAATACACATAAACCTGCTCCTATGCTATCATATCCTATCCCACAGAAACCTTGGGAAAGAGTTCACATAGATACATTAGCTACCTATTACTGAAAATGGATATAAATATGCATTTGTTGCTATTGATTATCTTTCAAGATTTTGTATTTTACAACCCATACAAATAAGAGAGCTGAAACAACTGCTTCAGTAATCTGTGATTAGATAATCTGTAGTTTCACTACTTCTAAGATCCTAGTTACAGGCAATGGTACTGAATTCAATAACAAAATCTTGGATGGATTGTGTGGGATACACAAAACAAGCATTCTGGTAAATCATCCTCAGAGCAATGGAGTTGTAGAGAGGCTAAATAAGAAAATTATTACATGTCTTAGAGGTTTGAAAAGCCCACATGGTATAACTTAGGATAGATGAATTCCTTGTATTAAATGTATCCTAAACAACCAAATTAATACAGCTAAAGGAGGAACGCCCTGTTTTATTATCTTTGGGGAAGACAAAATTCTCCCATATGAAAATTTGATCGCAGAACAAAAACCTGTGAAAAATATAGATGATTACATCTCAAATAGGATACAAACGTTTCAAGCTATGCATCAAAGAGACTTGGAAATAAATATAAAAGGAAAGACGTTGGAAGAAGTGGATAGCTTTAGGTATTTGGAGTCGCATGTAGCAGGAAAGGGAGGAATGGAGGTGGAGGTAAACTGTAGTTTGAGAGAAACATGTAAATGCCTTAGGGAATTAAAAAGTATTATGAAAAATAGGAAACTGGGATTGTATGAAGGGGTGATTGTGCCGACGGCATTGTGTGGAGCAAAGACTTAGAATTTAAAAGAAGCAGAGAGAAAAAGTTTAGCTTTGTTTGAGATGAAATGTCTAAGAAGTATGGTAGGGGCTACTGAATTAGATATAGTGAGGAACGAGGAGGTGAGGAGCAGAGTGGGAGTGGAAAAGGAGATGGCAGATAGGGCTAATGAAAGATTATTGGGATGATTTGGACACGTGGAAAGGATGAGTGATGAAAGGGGGGTGAGAGGTGGAAAGCAGAGATGGAGGGAGTGTGTGCCCTGTCATTCACACAAAATTTTAGTCGGTAGTCCCCATGCCTCCAGTCCTCCACTATTATAGTTCTTTCCCTTCAGTTATGATATTCTTTCTAGGTGAATAAAATGTCTCCCTCTTTTCTTCTATATCTATCTTCTGCTAATTTTAGTACACAAAATTCTTTAAATCTCTTTCAAGGAATCCCGTCAATAGCACTCAATTTGGGTCTTAAGTCAGTTCTGCAGTGACGTCTGATTTCTTTAGTCCAATGAGCTTTAACTTTATATTTAAGAACCTCCCCTAAGGGTGTGATCATACAATCGTAAACCAATTGAATTTTCTCCTCCTCCGCTCTTTCTCCAATCAGATCTGCCGTTACAACTGCGTATGCAATATTGCTTACTCAAGCAATCTTGAATTCACTGCACACTCACCCAGGTCACATAAACAAAAGTAAAATCTACATACAGCAATAAGATCGAGTCCCCCATGCACTTGTTTATAAACATAACACTGAGAGCGAAGTTAGACAATTCCTCGCCTTCTCGCTTTCGTCCGTCTTTCTACTCACTTGTCTACCTATATCTACAAGCCCCTTACAGGGCTCGGCAGCTAACACTTGGTCGTCCTGACCAACCACTTTTTACTACCCTCTTACAGGGCTTTGGCATTTATACAGTATTAAAGGAGATAGCATGTCATACTAGGAACTAACTATTAAAACCATTTTTGCACACACTGACCATACAAAATTAAAAGAAATATCCTTCAATGGATGTTGTCATCAACTTGATGGTAACTCAAAATATGCTATACATAGCAAAGGAATAAGTAACCCTTCCAAAACGTACAAATGTCTGTAACAAATATATATTGATCCTCAAAACAAATTAGTATATAAATTGGTTCAGTAAATTGAATTCAAAACTCACTGCTACCAAGGTCTGAAGATGTCATAATTTACCAATAACAAAATCAGAAAAAAGTGTCGATAGCATTTAATGTCTTCCTCCTTTTGATTTTGAAATTTTATCAAGAGCAGCAGTAATTGGAATAAGACATTATTAGAAGAGTTGTTTGTGTTAGATCTCAATGGAGGATGTATTCATATTTCCAAACATGGTGAGTTGTGTATCGTGTGAGGTATGTTACAATGAATATATCCACAGTATTAAAATTGTTAGCAATAGCGAAGTGTCTCTGCATGTACTTCACAGTTGTCAAAAATGAGATAGTATATGCAACTGACTTCAACTTAGGACATAAATTTCTGGATATGTTTGGGTAAAATAGATAATGTAACACATACTAGTGAAGCTACATAAGAATTTTCAAATATTTCACAGAACACAAAAATAAAGCAATACTTAATGGCGTCGTTAATATTTGTTGGCAATGCTCCAGGTCTTCATGACTGACAAAGGCTTCAGGTAGCACATCTGTCCGACACACAAAAGATCCCATGTAGCTCAAGTCTCCCATCTCAGTCATGCACCATACATATATCTACAATATAAATCCAGTCGTATATGTAAAAATGATTTGAATTAATACACATTTCACACATGATGCTATATATATACATACTCCTGATACTGTGTATCTTTTCCTTCAAAAAGAGTTGTTGTTTTACAATCCTCAGTGTCACATTTATCACCAACTACTACCATTGTACATCTCATTACTTGCTTTAACTTACATTTACTTTCAAGTTTCTTCTATTGCATACCTTTCCAAACTCCGTCGCTGACTGCCTTAATACCTCTTTTGACCTTGTCACAAGCGCAGTGTCGTCAGCAGGCAACAACTGGCTCTCTTCCCAATTTTCTCCATTTTCTTTTAACAATTTCCAGTCCTCTTCCCATTACCCTTGCCTTTACCTCCCGTACCACCCAATTCATGTACAGTACACATTGAACACCCCTGGCGACATGACGCATCCCTGATGCAGTCCCACCTTTACCTCAAACCACTCGCTATCTCAATTTCCAATTCTAACACAGGCTCTACTATAGTGGTCACAAAAAAGTCTACCAAGTTCCATGGAATATTTACAATAATTATATATATGCACTTGCGAGATTTTGGTTATTACATTAAATCATTTTCAGGAGAATAAGTTGACAGGTAAGCTCCATATCATATATAATAAAGGTTTTTAAACTGACAGTGCTTTTACGGTTCGAGGTGAGGTGGAACTTGGAGAGGTTATGTGTCATATTTTCCAGAAATTTTTGTCCAGGTGCGATGGATTGTTTGTTTAGGAGTAGGGTGCCTAATGTATGTATTTTAATGATTGATGTGTGTTGTGAGATGTAAACTTTCTCGATGATGTGCATTTTTTGTGATCGTTGCAGCACTTATTTATCTTTTATTATTATTATTGTCAACTAAGTCTTGTCTTGTGGGAATTCAATTGTGGTATTGAGCCATATGTTTTCGTAGTCTACCATCACAGGCATGCATTGTGAGCCTTCTGCTAAAGGAAGTAGTGGTAACACCAATGTGAGACATGTTGGGGAGAAGTTTACAACTTTCTTCAGGACAAGAGTATTGGTATACGTCGTTCGTTTGCTCAATTAAGGGTGTTGTGATCATTTGTAAGGTTATACCTCATAAAAAAGGCTTAAGACTGTCGGGTTTTCTAATATACAATTATATCCACACTTTCTTGTGGGTTAATGCATGTAACGTTCTTTGTGATAGTATATATATATATATATATATATATATATATATATATATATATATATGTGTGTGTGTGTGTGTGTGTGTGTGTGTGTGTGCATGTGCGTATATATATATATATATATATATATATATACATATGCATATATATTTATATATATATGTATATATATATTTATATATATATATATATATATATATATATATATATATATGCACACACACACACGAGGGAGCTTCAAGAAGTTCGTGGAAAAAAAAAACATAACTAAAATTATATTGAAGGAATTTGATTTTACTGCACCTGGACATTCTTGTACCAACATGTTATAACAAGTTCAAACATGAACCCATAAATGTAAGTAATGACGCATCGACGCTAGTTGGAAATTAGACACCATTCAAGCAACATGAAATACACCAAAATCAAGGCCAGGACTAACATTAAATTCATGGTAAAAGTCAGTTGGGAGAATACGCAAATGATTGACACTCTGAAACAAATTTATGGTGACAATGC
>NC_134813.1:47772098-47777098 GCF_046742065.1 Oratosquilla oratoria
GAACAAAAAAATAACTATATAGTTTATAAGAGTACAAATCAGCCTCTGATATTCTTCATATTTGTGAATGGTAAACTGAAGCAAAGAGAAGGTTGAAGCTGAAGCAAAAATTCAGGATGAAATAATAAATTAAATCTTCCAGTGAGTGTTATACAAGGAAGAAGAATTTGAGGGAGAAGAGGGTGAATATCAGTAAAATATCTTAAACAACATAAGAATGGACGAAATTATCAATATACTCGAGAACCTGGTAGTTATTAAGGTCTCAGTGCCTTATGGGATCTCAAATTGGAGATTCAATGAGTATAGATTATAATTAGAGAATGGAATAAATCAACTGATTCCATTTTCCCATAAGTCTGCAAATATAGTGCTAACATTCAAAGTGGGCCACGGAGGTACTGTTCAATCATACACCTAGGTTCTTGACCAGTAAATGAGGGAAAAAGTAAGCTTGGTTGATACTTTGGATTTAGAAAAGAAAAGTCTTGTGTAACCAACCTACTATCTTTTACTCAAAAGTGTTTGATATACTGAGTGAGCGAGAGTGGATTGTATATACCTGGATATGGGGAAGGCTTTCAACAAAATATTAGTATGGGGGTAGTAAAACTTACGAAGTCTTAAAGTACATTGGACACTGTAGAGGATTTTTCAGGTATAGAGAGAGTTGAAATGTCAGACTGGGGAGAGGTAGCTTGTGAGCACCACAGGGCTTGGTTTTGACACGTTCCTATAGTATGCCAATGACATAATGAATAGGTAGCTATAAGAATTACATGGAAATTATGCTAAGGTCACAAAGAGAATTAAAATTTGAATAAATTATAAATTGCTACAGGAACACCTAGATGAGGTTTGTAAATGGAGTGATGATACTGCAGATATTCAATCCAAATTCACAGAATCATTGAACTTTCCTTAACATAGTTCTACGACTACTTTTGTTACACTTTCGCAACACACACTTCCCATCCATTAGGACGTGTTTGAATATGTGCATCCATGGCTTGGGAAGACAAAAGTAGTAATTATTGGAACTTCATCAGCTGATTTTGACTAAGAAGGAGAGTAAAGTCCCTTGTTGCAAAGAACTAGCAGCAATGCATTGGAAAATAGTGGAGTAACTTTTAAACAACTGCATTGTAAAAAGACAAAACGAAAAGAAGAAGGAGAAACGAAGAAGTCTAAGAGGAAAGCCAAAGAGAGTAACTACAAAGAAAACGGGAGCAGAGCAAAGTGAAATGAAATCATTCAAGAAATCAGTGGTAATGGCCTCTTGCAAGATGGATGAAGGAGGCAAATCAACACAAGTTGTTGATAACCAGTTCAGAATAAAAGAAACGAACGGAAGGCGGCTGGTCATAAAAATGGGGGATGGTACGCCAGAGAAGATCAATGGTCTAGTGATTAGAAAAGTCGGATGTGGATCTAGTTGGATCTCAAGTTGATTTTCCAGCTAGGATATCGATTAGGCGAAATAGCTGTCCACACGACTTTCTTTCCTTCCCTTCATTTCCATCTATCCATTTCAAGCTGACTCTCTGTCTGTCTGTCTGTCTGTCTGTCTGTCTGTCTGTCTGTCTGTCTGTCTGTCTGTCTGTCTGTCTGTCTGTCTGTCTGTCTGTCTGTCTGTCTGTCTGTCTGTCTGTCTGTCTGTCTGTCTGTGTGTCTGTGTGTCTGTGTGTCTGTCTGTCTGTCTGTCTGTCTGTCTGTCTGTCTGTCTGTCTGTCTGTCTGTCTGTCCTCTCTCTCTCTCTCTCTCTCTCTCTCTCTCTCTCTCTCTCTCTCTCTTTCTCTCTCTCTCTCTCTCTCTGTCTCTCTCTCTCTCTCTCTCTCTCTCTCTCTCTCTCTCTCTCTCTCTCTCTCTCTCTCTCTCTCTCTCTCTCTCTCTCTCTCTCTCTCTCTCTCTCTCTCTCTCTCTCTCTCTCTCTCTCTCTCTCTCTCTTCTCTCTCTCTCTCTCTCTCTCTCTCTCTCTCTCTCTCTCTCTCTCTCTCTCTCTCTCTCTCTCTCTCTCTCTCTCTCTCTCTCTCTCTCTCTCTCTCTCTCTCTCTCTCTCTCTCTCTCTCTCTCTCTCTCTCTCTCTCTCTCTCTCTCTCTCTCTCTCTCTCTCTCTCTCTCTCTCTCTCTCTCTCTCTCTCTCCGCATCCTCGCTTTTCTTACCTTTTCTTCTTCTGTCCTTCTTCCTCCTCCTTCTACTCCTTCGTATCTCATAGGGCCCCATTTCCTGCTGCTACGATTCCTTTTCCTTCATATTTTCCTCTCGTTATTTTTGTTCCTCTTGTTTTCGTACTTAATTCAGTTCTTTCCTACTTCTCCATGTTATTCTTCTACTGCACCCTCTCAGTTCGGAGGCCACCTGAGATGAATAAAACTTCCTGAGACTGACTGACGTCAAATACCCAAACTATGTAAGATGGTTGCAAATATGGACCAAAAAAGAAATTAATGACTTTAGTAGGAAGAGCTGTCAGGATCGAAACTAAACTAAATGAATTACCAATAAGCAAAAGTGAATAGCGAAATTCACTAAAGTAAATGGGATAGTGATGATCCTTTTCTTCACATATTTCTTGATACCAATACATACGAAAAACAACAACAACTAAATTTCCCTATTTCCTCTATATGCCAACAGCCGAGCAATTTTTTTTATCACTGAATATACCAGGAATGTACTAACAAAACTTCATAAGCCTTGGCATACACATTCAGGATGCCAATCATATATACTGATTAAGATGTAAAATAAAAAATATTTATAGATGAATTAATAAATAGATAGATAGAAAAGACAAATAAAAGATAAACAAATAGGTAAATAATTGAACAAATAAATAAATGAATGGATCGTCGGTTAAACAAATAAGTAGATACCTCAATAGATGAATGGACAAAGAAACGAATAAGTAAATAACTTGTTTGATTAATCAATAGTAGATAGGTAGATTAGATACATGTGTAAATTAATAAATAAACGAATGAATAAATAAGTAGGGAAATAAATAGATTGATAAATTTATGAATAAACAAATAAAGAAAAAATAGATAGACAAATGAATAAGTGAACAAATGAATATCTAAATAGACAAGTAAGTGGACAAATGGCTAGATGAATAAAGAGATGTCACCGCTAGATAAGTACAACTGGATGAATAAGTTCTTTTACGAGTACATAGATCTCACGATAATGTAAACCATAATAGCAAATTTCTATCTATATTATTAGACGTATAATATCACTCATTTAGTCATATTTACTGAATTCCCACCGAGGTTTGGTTTAGTTATCGGTTGTTTCTCACATAATTCAATATTATAATAATACCTTCTATCTAGGAATCGGTCTTATATTCTTTTCTTCCACTTCCATTAATTGTTATTTATTACCTACAGAAAATACATTATATATAAAAAAATCACCCTATATTTCAATGCTCTTTCCTATTGTCTCTGTTTCCATTAGCATTATCTCATTACCATTCACACTCTATCAAACCACAAAAAAAAAAAAAAAAAAAATCGATGTCACTTTCATCCTAGCACCTCTATTCTCATCAATGGTCCTCCGTTTTCTCTGATGTGCCTTGTCACAATTTTTCAGAAATCTCCTTCATTAGGACCTCTACTGAGTGACACACTTTGGTCGATTATCCTCGACAGGTACAATGAAGAGAGACTTTTTATTAACTCAAATATGGAAGAGGCGAATGTATGTCTAAAGGTCGCTGAGGAGGTTTGAGGTGAGGGTGACAGCAAGAGACGTATTGAAAATTCATTTGAATAGAATTCATAGATGTGCCGAAGCACGGGCGTGAATGTGTGTGTGTGTGTGTGTGTGTGTGTGTGTGTGTGTGTGTGTGTGTGTGTGTGTGTGTGTGTGTGTGTGTGTGTGTGTGTGTGTGTGTGATTTCAATTTTACTGACATTGATTGGATGACCCTTGAACATGGCCATATAGGTAGTCGCTTGATTGATTTTCTTGGTGACAATTACTTAATTCAGCATGTAAAAGAGCCCACAAGATATGGAAACTTACTCGATCTTTTAATCACTAGCCGCGAAAACATGGTAAGTGATGTAGAAGTCGGTGAATTTGTTGCAAATAGCGATCACAACTTAGTCAGATTCAAACTCCTAAACAATTTTAGAATAGATACTTGTGCTTCTAAAATACCCGATTTCAGTAAAGCTCAGTTCATAGGACTACGTCAGGAGCTTCAGCTTACAGATTGGGAGGCAAAATTAAACGAAAGGCCTGTAGATCAGATGTGGGAAATATTTCAAAATACGCTCACTAAGATGATTCAAACTTACATTCCTTTTAAGGACAGACGTCCCCCAAATCAGGCTCGCCCAAAGTGGCTCGACAAAGAAACTGAAAAAAGTATTGCTAAAAAGAGACAGGCTTATAAAAAATATAAGTGCTCGGGTGCATCTAATGACTATGAAAGTTATGTATCAATACAGAGAGATTTAAAAAAGACAATAAGAAAAAGAAAACGACAATACGAAATGAACATCGCTGATAAATCCAAAGAGAATCCCAAAGAATTTTATAGTTACATTAGAGATAAAAAGGTTGTTAGGAATCACATTGGTCCACTATTATCTGCTGACGGTCAACTTGAATATTCAAATGAAGGAATGTGTAATATCTTAAACAATTATTTTAGCTCGGTATTCGTAAACGAAACACCTCAAAGTGAACTCCAAACTGAAATCTGTGAAAAGTCTAGGGTGAACTTACTACAGTAAATATAACAAAAGAAAAAATTGAAAGGTGTATAGAAAAACTCAAAGTTAATCAAACACCAGGGCCTGACGGTTGGCACCCAAGAATCTTTAAAGAAGAAAAAAAATGAGATTGTTATTCCATTAGAAATTATTTTCAAGAAATCCATCGTATCCGACGATGTCCCAAGAGAATGGAAGCTAGCTAACGTTACTCCCATATTCAAAAAAGGTGACAAAAAGAAACCAAATAACTATAGGCCTATA
>NC_134813.1:47787098-47794598 GCF_046742065.1 Oratosquilla oratoria
ATAGCACACAACTTCACTCAACTGTGTCTGGCCGGTAACTGAGTTGTCACATGGGACTATGGCCGTTCACGCATGGGTATTAATAAATAATTAACGACCAGTAATTAATATCAAATTAAATATGTGTGGAAACTAGAGCTGTTCGGGGCATTTCACGGAGCACCAAGAAGAAATTAAACCGAAGTACCTATCCTAGTTTATTTTGTACAATGTATATATGATCATTTAAACTTAGAACCCACTGTCGGTGGAAAAAGATAAAGAGTGAGATTTTTCCACCGACAGTGGGTTCTAAGTTTAAATTTTACCAATGTGTTACGACATTAGTGCAATCTAATCTAATATGATCATGATTTGTAGATTCAAAAAGGAAATTACCAGAAGATGCCTAAAGCATAGGCGAAACGTCGTAAATAATGCATTTGTTTTCATTTTCAAATTCACTATGATTTCATTTGGTGATATTGTGTTCTCCCTTCCTCGCAAAGAAAAGAAAATAGCGAGAAGTAATGAAAGTTTATGGAAGAAGATTTTCAATGCTGAGTATGCTGTATCATTTAATAGAACACACACACACACACACACACACACACACACACACACACACACACACACACACACACACACACACACACACACACACACACACACACACACGCACACACACACACACGCACACACACACACACACACACACACACACACACACACACACACACACACGCACACACACACACACACACACACACACACACACACACACACACACACACACACACACACACACACACACACACACACACACACACACACATACACACACGCAGATATATATATACATATATATATATATATATATATATATATGTATATATATATATATATATATTGCAAATAAATCACTTGAACACGTGATCATAAATATGCTGGTAATTCATATCCTCAGGGGAGAATACAAAGACAATATAAACGGAAAAGTGTAAACCTAGGAGAGGTAACAAGGCCCCATACGAAAAATTAGGAGAGGTCACAAGCCACCACACTGAAAAATTAGGAGAGGTCACAAGGTCCCACACGGAACCACACGTAATTTGTCCTATCTTGGGATTAACCAAAATCCCCTATGCAGAATTGTTTACAAATGTTCTCAATTATGTAATTATCTAATTTATACATACCATTACTTAAGTTCAAATTGACTAACTCAGTTTGTTTGATAAGGATACTTTCAATAATGTTCCTGTTAACAATAGGATTACATGATAAAACTGAAGATGCCTTAGTACAGTCTATACAATGATTATAATCCCTCATGTGCACAAATAAAGCATTAGAGTCTTGTCCTGTTCTGACACTATTTTTATGTTGCTTTATTCTAGTTGAGAGATCTTTACCTGTTTGCCCTATATAAAAATTCCCACAATCTTTACACGGAACCTTTTTTGGAGAATTCTTAATAATCAAATTCTTGACTGTGCGTGAATTGTTTAAGACTACATTAACGTTCCATGTTTTGAGTAAATGAGGAATCTGAGAAAGACTTTCACTAAAAGGCAAGACTAAAAGATTCTTAGTTTCAAAGGGAATTGTAGGTTGAGTCTTATAAAAGTTTTCTTGGCTCTTTTGAGAGCGTTATTTATAAAAGTCTTAGGGTATTTTAAGCTTAGACCAATGTTGAAAAAAATCAAAATTCCTCATCAATAAATTCCGGGTTGCATATGCGTAGAGCACGTAAAAAACATTGAAGACACTGAATATTTGACTTTGTTGTGGTGACCAGAATAGAAGTAAACATATGACATTACATTAGTAGGTTTCCTATAAATTACACGAAAGCGCTTGGGATTTCTGTGTTTCTTATTCTTAAGTGGTTACCAGCACACACACACACACACACACACACACACACACACACACACACACACACACACACACACACACACACACACACACACACACACACACACACACACACACACACACACACACACACACACACACACACACACACACACACACACACACACACACACACACACACACACACATATATATATATATATATGTGTGTGTGTGTGTGTGTATGTATGTATGTATGTATGTATGTATGTATGTATGTATGTATGTATGTATGTATGTATGTATGTATGTATGTATGTATATATCAATCGATCAAATCAGCCATCCTGAGTCCACTGCTGAACAAAGGCCTCCTTCATAGCATTCCATAATTCACACGACCGTGCGATCCTCTGCCACGTCACTTCCGCGAACTTTCCTATCTCGTCTCTCCACCTTCTGTCTGGTCTCCCTCTTCCACGCTTCCTATCTCGCAGCGTCCACTCAGCAACACACTTACTCCATCGCTCATCAGTCGTTCGCACAAGCTTACCTGCCCAATTCCACTTCCTCTTTTACTGCCCCCACAATATTTTTCACTCTAGTCTGCTCTCTCACCCAGCTTGCTCTCTTTCGGTCTCTCAGCGTTATTCCCATCATTGATCTCTCCATTCTCCTCTGTGCAGTCCTTAGTTTTGTTTCCATTGCCTTCGTTAGTTTCCAAGTCTCACATCCGTAGATTATTGCTGGCAGAATGCATTGATTATAAACTTTACGCCTCAAACATAAAGGTAGAGAGCCTCCCAGGATTTTATTATGCTTACCAAACACTGTCCAAGCAATTGTAATGCGTCTTTTTATTTCATTATCATGATCTTTCGTCACTTTCACCATTTGCTCTAAATAACTATACTCCTTAACTTCTTCAAGACTCTCACCATCAATTATAATCTCTTTACTTTGAACTTTCGTATTGAACATTACTATGGTTTTACTCTTATTCATTTTTAAACCTACTTTGAGACTTTCCTTGTTTAGATCACTCAGCCTATCTTGCAAGTCTTCTGCTCTTTCTGAAATAAGAATAATATCATCCGCAAATCTTAGGTGGTTCAAATATTTGCCATTAATCTTTAAACCTTTCTTTTCCCAACTCATTCTTCTGAAAATATATTCCAAGCGAGCTGTAAATAGTTTGGTTGAAATTGTATCGACTTGCCGTACTCCTTTCTCGATCGTGATCTTTTCTATATCTTTATGTAATCGAATTATAGCGATACCTTTCGCATAAATCTTTTCTAAAATCCTTACGATCTGTTCGTTTGTACCCTGCTTGCGTAGCGAGTTTAGTATTGCTATTTGTTCTACCGAGTCAAAGGTCTTCTCGTAATCTACAAAAGCTAAACACAGTGGTACATTGTATTCTGTCGTTTTCACGATTAGTTGGTTTATCGCCTGCAAATGGTCTAGAATCGAGTATCCGCTCCTACAGCCTGCCTGTTCTATCGGTTGGTTTACATCTAAAGCTTGACTTAATCTATTTGTAAGAATCTTGGAGAACACTTTATATACATTTCATAGCAAGCTAATCGGTCGATAGTTACTAAGGTCCTTCTGGTCTCTTTTTTATGAAGCAAAATCACCATAGCATTGCACCACTCATCAGGAACGCTTTCTTGACTTAAGCACTGGGTGTACAACTGAGCTAATTTAACATGACACCTTGATGTGGTGGATAGGCTTGAGAGTCTTAATGACTACAAATCTAAGTCGATAGAGAGAAAATCTCTGCAGGGTCATCCATATTGAACAGGTTTTGTAAGAAATGTCAGACAAAGAGCTGCTCACACACACAGTCGCAGGACCCACTGCTACCTGGTACATCCCTGATGGCGAACAGGGAAATTCCTCATAGATATATGGGGTACCGTCATAATGACGGCGTGGACCATTGGGCACCCTATAGATATAGGGCTTCACCAAATATAATGAATAAGATGACACCAGAGAAATATCTCACAAGAAACCAGTTGGCACGGAGGTGAGATTACTGAAAAAAAGCCCTTCATAACAGCCATGAACAGCACAACCAAAACCAAACCGGGAGTTCCTGTAGGATCATCGTCTACTAAAGGTCCAATCGCATTGCCTCGTGTGCTTACGGGCAGTGTGCCACCGAATGTAAGTAAGCACAGTCCAAGCAGATCCAAGTCTTGGACATTAACCCCTTAACTCCGATATGCCGCCCGGGAGGCAGCACTGGGGAGAACCGATATGCCGCCCGGGCTGCACGATATTCAACCCCTTACAGAAATCGCACTAGATTTGGTAGCGCTTTCATAAATTTAGGGAAGTTTGTCTGACTTATCAACACTGCTTAGAGAATACTACGATGCCAGTTAGTGCTTTTATACACGCGGTAGAGCGTTGATACACGTGGTGACTCGGGAGTGCTTTTTGCATCTTATTTATCGGGACTATCTACCTCAATCAGTGTGATATTAGTGTAAACATGCCTCAAGGAACTAAGAGGAAGCTTTTGTATGCAAGTGACAGTGATCCATACGATCGAGAACCAAAAACAGAGGAAAGTGATTGTGATAGTAACACTCGTAGGCCACGCAGGGCTAGTGATTCGAAATCCACCAAATAATTTTTTCTGCACGTTTATGGTGTCCCTAAGAACTTGCTCTATCTATCTGGTGTAAAAGGTGCTTGAAACTAAACTGCGCTGATACCAACCATCGTGCAGGATCGTCTGAGCACGCCGTAGCACACACCCCGAGTCTGGTAGTAAAAGTTGCCGCTACTGATTCTCGCACCAGATCTACAACCTCCGACCTTTCTCATGGCCATCCTAGAGTGGGTATATGATTTTTATGTGTCTTGGCCGATGCGCCTGAGTATTCCGAAGAAGTTAAGCATAGTTTTATTCAATTTGGTATGACTCGATTTTTCGGTTATAAATTCGTCATCAGAGACGAATTGATTTGAGGGGTCGTCGGATTTTACGGGTTAAACAACATGAAGAAAATGAAGATCTACACTTACAACGTAAGAATTCTCTCAGAAGACCACAGGCTGGAGAGTTTAATGGAAGAACTAGACATCAAGTGGGACATCGTAGGATTGAGCGAAGTCCGAAGAGCGGAAGAAAAACCTAATATAATTACAAGACGGTCACCACCTGTTCTACTATAGAGGTAAGGACAAATAAAAATCTAGTGGAGTAGGATTCTTGATAAACCGAGAGGTTACTGGTAACATAGCTAAATTCAGTAGTTTTTCAGACAGGGTAGCTTGGATTGTGATTAGGCTGCGTAAAAGATACACTCTAAAAATAGTTCAGGTTTATGCACCAACTTCACAGAGTTCAGATGATGAAATTGAGTCGTTCTATGATGATTTAAGTCAGGTAATGGATCAAGAAAAAGTAAGTACACGTTGGTAATAGGAGACTTTAATGTTAACGTGAGGAAGAAGATGGGAGATGAGACGTGCATTGGGAAGTAGGTGAAAGAAATGACAGAGGCGAGACGTTTGTAAATTTTGCAGAGAACTACAACATGAGGATAATAAACACTTTCTTCCAAAAGCGTGTAGGTCGTAAATGGACGTGGAGAAGTCCAAATGGAACAACAAAAAACTAAATAGACTTCATGTTAGGAGGTGAGAGCAAAACCGTTAACAATGTTACAGTGATAAATAAAGTCAACATAGGTAGTGACCATAGAATGGTAGGTTGCACAGTTAAATTCAATTTCAGAGCCAAGAGAAATAAACTAACTTTAAGGTTAAGGGTAATAAGAAAATATTTCTGTTGAAAACCAAAAATAGATGTGAAGCTCTTAGAACTAACGAGGACAGCGTGGAAGATATTAATTTGAATTTAGTGAATATCATTAGGGAATCTTCAGAGAAAGTAGGAAGCACAAAAAACATTAGAAAAAAACAAATACTCCAAAGCTACAAATGACCCAATTAAAAAGGAGGACTATGCAGATTAAAAGCAGGAAAGACGAAATAGAAAGAGTAGAACTAAACAAGATTATCAACAAAAGGCAGAGATCAGAGAAAAGAAAGAGAAACATGGATGAAATAGAAGAAGCTATTCGGAAAGGTAAAAGTATTAAAGTGACCGAGCACAGACATGCTTTAGGAAGACAGCAAATTATATGTTTGAAAGATAGTAATGGAGAAATCATTAAATGCAGGGACATAATGGTAAAAAGAGTAGAAGAATTTTACCAAGAGCTTTACTCGTCGAAGACCGTAGTTGAGTCAGTAAATCAAGTGTAGACGTTAGTAGTGTACCAGAGATTACCAAGGAAGAAGTAGAATTTGCTCTAAAAACTATGAAAGGAGGAAAAGCACACGGGGAAGATGATATATCGATAGATCTGTTGAAAGACGCAGGTAAGTTAGTTCATATATATATATATGTATATATATATATACATATATATATATATACATATATATATATATATATATATATACATATATATATATGTATATGTGAATTTAGGGAGCAGGTTTTCTTGGATACATTTTCTATTAAATAATACAGCATACTCGGCATCGGACATCTTTTTCCTTAAACTTTCTATCCTCTTTTCTTTTCTGTGGGAGGAAGGGAGAACACAATATCACTAAATGAAACCATAGTGAATTTGGAAATGAAAACAAATATATTACGACCTTTCGCCTATGCTTTAGGCTTCTTCTTGTAATTTTATTTAGAATATACAAATCATGATCATATATATATATATATATATATATATATATATATATATATATATATATATATATATATATATATATATATATATATTGTACAAAATAAACTAGGATGCCCCGAACAGCTCAAGGGTTCCACACATATTCAATTGGATATTAATTGCTGGTAGGTAATTCTTTATTGATACGGCTTCCAAACATTTTAATTTTCTCTTATTGGTGTTCTTTGCTAAAATCAAAGTATTATTGTTCAAAACTTCCCGCGATATGTTCATCTTATGTACTTTTGAAATGTGCGATTTTATTGCACCATTTTGCATATGAAATGTAAGCCTTTGAGACAGAGTTTGTGTTGTGTGTTCAATGTCCGCTTTGCAATGACGAGTACATTGGGAATATCAGATGATTTTTTGGTGGAAGCTAAGCTGAGAGTGGGGAACAGATGGAGAAAGAGGAAAAGGACAAAAGGTAGGGAGGTGCTTAGAATGAACTGATTAAATGAGAAAGAAAAGGAGGAGTACAAGAATAAGCTGAGAGAGGAGTGTGAGGGAGTGAATGATAGAATAGAACTAGGAGTGGAGGAGGAATAGGGATGGTTCAAGGAGGGGGTCACAAGATGTGAAAAGATGGTGTGTGGAACAAGGAGGGCGGGAGGAAATAGAAGGAAGGGTAGTGAGTGGTGGGATGAGGAAACAAAGAAAGTTGTATAAGAGAAGAAGCGAGCCTTCACAGATTGGTTACAAAATAGGACGAGGGAATAATATGAGAGGTACAAAGAAAATATAAGAGAAGTAAAGCATAAGATAAAGAAAGCAAAGAGGAGAACAGATGTGAAATGGGGTGAGAGTATGACAGAAATGTTTAAGTATAATAAAAAAAATTGGAAAGAAATTTAGAGAGGAAGAGGAGGCGAATCAA